>NC_056443.1:28423687-28546187 GCF_018296145.1 Oncorhynchus tshawytscha
TTAAGACGCTCCTGCTCCTCATCGGGGTCAGGGGTTACACAAATGCAAAGCCATGCTTCGAACAGCAGAAGGGAATCGCTAATGCCTGAGTCACGCTGTAGCCATGGACGATAAGGTTAAGCTCAGGATTGTGGGAAATATCTTAATGCCAGCATTTTGATTCCTCAAGTGTGTCCAATTATCACTGTGTATACCTTTCATGCTGAGGCCACACGGACCGAGTAAACAGTTTGTAAGAAGGAAAAGGCCTACATAATGAAGGTACGAGGGAGAAAATGTCATGCCGAAGCAGAGACGAACCTGCATAGAAATTAGGGGATTATGGTTCAGTGGGGGTCACTGCGGACGTCTAGAGGAGCTATAGGTGTTCCGTTGAGTCACCCAGTGACATGGAACAATGAAGTAGTACTATTTCAGCTGTAATTATGGATGGCAAGGACCCAGAGATGGAGGAGGATCTCAGAGCTCTTGTTCACAACTAGCCTCTGCAGCGAGGGCAAGCACATGCAACGCAGTTAGAGGAGTCTTTAAAGGGGAGGCGTTGCAGACATGTAAGGGAGCTAATGAGTCTATAAAGGGGAAGTGTTCCAGACAAGCAAGGCAGTTAGAGGAGTCTTTAAGGGGAGGGGTTGCAGACATGTACGGGAGCCAAGGAGTCTTTAAAGGGGAGGTGAGGCAGACATGTAAGGGAGCCAAGGAGTCTTTAAAGGGGAGGTGTTCCAGACAAGCAAGGCAGTTAGAGGAGTTTTTAAGGGGAGGGATTGCAGACATGTATGGGAGCCAAGGAGTCTTTAAAGGGGAGGTGTTGTAGACATGTAAGGGAGCCAAGGAGTCTTTAAGGGGAGGTGTTGCAGACATGTAAAGGAGCAAATGAGTCTTTAATTAAAGGGGAGGTGTAGCAGACATGTAAGGGAGCAAATGAGTCTTTAAAGGGGAGGTGTTGCAGACATGTAAGGGAGCAAATGTGTCTTTAAAGGGGAGGTGTTGCAGACATGTAAGGGAGCAAATTAGTCTTTAAAGTGGAGGTGTTGCAGACTTGTAAGGGAGCAAATGAGTCTTTAAAGGGGAGGTGTTGCAGACATGTAAGGGAGCAAATTAGTCTTTAAAGTGGAGGTGTTGCAGACTTGTAAGGGAGCAAATGAGTCTTTAAAGGGGAGGTGTTGCAGACATGTAAGGTAGCAAATGAGTCTTTAAAGGGGAGGTGTTGCAGACATGTAAGGTAGCAAATGAGTCTTTAAAGGGGAGGTGTTGCAGACATGTAAGGGAGCAAATTAGTCTTTAAAGGGGAGGTGTTGCAGACATGTAAGGGAGTTAACGAGTCTTTAAATGGGAGGTGTTCCAGACAGGCAAGGGAGCCAATTAAAGGGGAGGTGTTGCAGACATGTAAGGGAGCCAATGAGTCTTTAAAGCAAAGGTGATGCAGATATATAAGGGAGCTAATGAGTCTTTAAAGGGGAGGTGTTGCAGACATGAAAGGGAGCTAACGATCCTTTAAATTTTTTTAATTTAACCAGGTAGACCAGTTGAGAACAAGTTCTCATTTACAACTACGACCTGGCCAAGATAAAGCAAAGTAGTGTGACACAACCAACAACACAGAGTTACACATGGAATAAACAAACATACAGTCAATAACACAATAGAAAAAATCTATATACTGTGTGTCGAAATGAGGTAAGATTAGAGAGGTAGGGCAATAAATAGGCTGTAGTGGCAAAGTAATTAAAATTAAGCAATTAAACACTGGAGTGATAAATGTGCAGAAGATGAATGTGCCAGTAGAGACACTGGGGTGCAAAGCAACAAAAAATATATAACAATATGCGGATGAGGTGGTTGGATAGGTTATTTACAGATGGGCTATGTACAGAAGCAGTGATCTGTGAGCTGCTCTGACAGTTGATGCTTAAAGTTAGTGAGGGAGATATGAGTCTCCAGCTTCAGTGATTTTTGCAATTCATTCCAGTCAATGGTAGCAGAGAACTGGAAGGAAAGGCGGCCAAAGAGGAATAGGCTTTGGGGGTGACTAGTGAAATATACCTGCTGGAGCGCGTGCTACAGGTGGGTGTTGCTATGGTGACCAGTGAGCTGAGATAAGGTGGGGGTTTACCTAGCAAAGATCTAGCAATGACCTGGAGCCAGTGGGTTTGGCGATGAATATGAAGCGAGGGCCAGCCAATGAGAGCATACAGGTCGCAGTAGTGGGTACTATATGGGGCTTGGTGACAAAACGGATGGCACTGTGATAGACTGCATCCAATTTGCTGAGTAGAGTGTTGGAGGCTATTTTCTAAATGACATCGCCGAAGTCAAGGATCGGTAGGATGGTCAGTTTTACGAGGGTATTTTTGGCAGCATGAGTGAAGGATGCTTTGTTGTGAAATAGGAATGTGAGTCTGGAAGGAGAGTTTACAGTCTAACCAGACACCTAGGTATTTGTAATTGTCCTCATATTCTAAGTCAGAACCATCCAGAGTAGTGATGCTGGACGGGCGGGCAGGTGCGGGCAGCGATCGGTTGAAGAGCATGCATTTAGTTTGAATTGCATTTAAGAGCAGTTGGAGGCCACGGAAGGAGTGTTGTATGGCATTGAAGCTCGTCTGGAGGTTAGTTAACACAGTGTCCAAAGAAGGGCCAGAAGTATACAGAATGGTGTCGTCTGCGTAGAGTTGGATCAGAGAATCACCAGCAGCAAGAGCGACATCATTGATGTATACAGAAAAAAATAGTTGGCTCGAGATTTGAACCCTGTGGCACCCCCATAGAGGCTGCCAGAGGTCCGGACAACAGGCCCTCCGATTTGACATACTGAACTCTGTCTGATAAGTAGCTGGTGAACCAGGCGAGGCAGTCATTTGAGAAACCAAGGCTGTTGAGTCTGCCGATAAGAATGCTGTGATTGACAGTGTCGAAAGCCTTGGCCAGGTCGATGAATACGGCTTCACAGTATTGTCTTTTATTGATGGCGGTTATGATATCATTTAGGACCTTGAGCGTGGCTGAAGTGCACCCATGACCAGCTTGGAAACCAGATTGCATAGCAGATAAGGTATGGTGGGATTCAAAATGGTCGGTGATCTGTGATCTGTTTGTTAACTTGGCTTTTGAAGACCTCAGAAATGCAGGGTAGGATAGATATAGGTCTGTAGCAGTTTGGGTCTAGAGTGTCTCCCCCTTTGAAGAGGGGAATGACCTCAGCAGCTTTCCAATCTTTGGGCATCTCAGATGATACGAAAGAGAGGTTGAAAAGGTTAGTAATAGGGGTTGCAACAATTGCGGTGGATAATTTTAGAAAGAGAGGGTCCAGATTGTCTAGCCCAGTTGATCTGTAGGGGTCCAGATTTTGCAACTCTTTCAGAACATCAGCTATCTGGATTTGGGTGAAGGAGAATGGGGGAGGCTTGAGCAAGTTGCTGTGGGGAGTGCAGGGCTGTTGACTGGGGTAGGGGTAGCCAGGTGGAAAGCATGGCCAGCTGTAGAAAAATGCTTATGGAAATTCTCAATTATCTTGGATTTATCGGTGGTGACACTGTTTCCTAGCCTCAGTGCAGTGGACAGCTAGGAGGAGGTGCTCTTTTTGGAGTTTTGCTACAGGATGCAAATTTCTGTTTGAAAAAGCTAGCCTTTGCTCTCCTGACTGCCTGTGTATATTGGTTCCTAACTTCCCTGAAAGGTTGCGTATCGTGGGAGTTATTTAATGCTAATGCAGTACGCCACAGGATATTTTTGAGCTGGTCAAGGGCAGTCAGGTCTGGAGTAAACCAAGGGCTATATCTGTTCCTGGTTCTACATTGTTTGAATGGGGCATGCTTATTTAAGATGGTGAGGAAAAGCACTTTTAAAGAATAACCAGGCATCTTCTACTGACAGAATGAGGTCAATATCCTTCCAGGATACCCGGACCAGGTCAATTAGAAAGGCCTGCTCGCTGAAGTGTTTTAGGGAGCGTTTGACAGTGATGAGAGGTGGTAGTTTGACTGCAGACCCATTATGGACGCAGGCAATGAGGCAGTGATCGCTGAGATCCTGGTTGAAGACAGCAGAGGTGTATTTAGAGGGCAGGTTGGTAAGGATGATGTCTATAAGGGTGCCCGTGTTTACAGATTTGGGGTTGTACCTGGTAGGTTCATTGATAATTTGTGTGAGATTGAGGGCATCTAGTTTAGATTGTAAAGGGGAGGTGTTGCAGACATGTAAGGGAGCCAATGAGTCTTTAAAGGGGAGGTGTACCAGACACGTAAGGGAGATAACGAGTCATTAAAGGGGAGGTGTTTCAGACATGTAATAGAGCTAACGAGTCTTTAAATGTGTCTTTATTTTCAGCTTTGAATGAGAGAATTTATTTCCCTAAGATTATGTTTTCAATATAGTTCTTGTTTTATGAATATTATGTTACTTGTTTATGTGTTTTCTTATATGTAAGACTTAATGCCATTTGTAATTTGTTTTGTTGCAGATTTATGTTTAAAATACTCTCCAGATAAGAAATTGTCATAGAATTAGAGAAAAATATTATCAGTCACTAAGACATTTGCAACCCATTCACAGTAAAACGTATTTCTATTCTGATTTCAGATGATCAACCCTTACTGACTAAATATTCTCCAAGTTTTTTACTATCATCATTAGAACATTTTGTAAATGGCAGATGTTTGGGAGTAAAGCGTGGATTTTTGAATAAGATACACATTTTCACTGGTGTTTTTTCTTGACTGATTACAATTTATTTGATGTGGTGCTATTGTATGTCATATCATTTGAAAAAACCTGTTTCTCAGCTTTTAAAATGTGTATCATGTTTTCATATAAGGTTTGACACCCGAAAAGTATTCTAATTTATCCACATCCAGATATCGTACAGTACGTGCTACATACCACCTTTCCACTTGGATATGAACGCACGATAAGGAGTCTTTAAAGGGGAGGTGTTCCAGACATGTAAGTTGTTTGATACAGGAACCTGTATGTGTTTAAAGAGAACAGAGGTGAATCTCAAATGTCTTTCCTAGAATCTTCGCATCCTCTCCCCTCGCCGCCTCCTCAAATGGCAGAGGGAAGCGAGGAGAGCAGTGGATCAAAAGATCCTTCAGAGTAGACACAAGGAATGGAGGAATGACTTTTACAATGCACCCCAGGAGAGGGGGTTTAACAAATCCTAGTCGGATCCCAGTGCATCAGTGATGGAGGTCGAGGGGGGAGAGGGAAGGGAGTCGATAGGAGCTAGCTAGACCGTTCTCTCTATTCTAGTAAAGGTCAGTGTGCTCCCCAACCTATCCCTGCCTGCTTGAATCGCTCTCTCCCATGAACTTTCCCTCTCCCGCCATTCTTGCTAGGTTCACGTCAGGAGACAACAGAGCAACCCAGTGTCTGTATAAACAGGGCAGAAAAGGTTGGCTGTGTGAAGAGTGAAATGCTCTAATGAATGTGATCGAATAGAAGGATAAAGGTTGTGCCACTATATCTGCTTGGTCGTGGTTGAGAGTAATATTGAGTCAGAGAGTAGCACATTGAAGCAGTTCCATTGGAGACCATAACATGTCCATAGCAGCACAGTTCAATCTCATCGCTTTTCAGACTTTTCTTCATACATAACTCACACGACATTCTTTCCAGGTTAACATTTCAAATAGCTTGCAGTTTGTCTCTGAAGAAGCTTAAAATCTAAAAACCTCATCATAACAGATCAGGGTGCCAAACAATGAGAATGACAGCAGAGTGGTGATAGAAAACTCTGTGTCATTCAACAACAACTTTGTTGCATTAGTAAGAGGGGTAACATACAGCTAACACTTGACAAACTGTTTTTTTTCTTTTTCCTGTAGACACTTTTTTGAAAACCCAAGCAGAAGGGAGAGCAGAAAAGCGTTACCTGCAGCCCGGGAGGTCGTAGGTCAGGGTGGTTCCAGATGAGCCAGAAGGACAGGACAAGGGTGGGACGGACAGTGTGGAGGCACAGAGAGCACAAGGAAGGATATGGCAGGAAGCACAGCCAAAACAAAGAGAAATGAGGGGGGAAGAGTGTGAGAGAATTGGGGGGGGGGGGTGCCATGGGATGGGTAGATGGGTTAGGAGGGCGGGTTAAGGAAAATGGAGGTAGGGAAATGTGGGGTGGTGAGGAAAGAGGAGGAGTGAAGAAGAGGAGAGGTTGGGCAGAGGAGGACTTTTTGTTTTCCTCGGGAAAAAAAGAACCAAAGAAAGGAATGAACCCATACCTTGGTTGTTTAACGTCAGGTGCGCCAGACCTTGAAGGAAAGAACAGAAAAAAAGAAAACAAAGGAAAAAAGGTCATAAAAGGTAACGGGAGGGAAAAAAACATTGTCACAACGTTGGACTGCAGTTTGTGACAGACATCCTGGGGCAGACCCGGATGTCAGAGATTCAACTCAAAGGTAAAACAAACAAAAAAAAGAGAGAGAAAGAGAGAGAAGATAACAAAAAAACAAGCAAACACTTCTTGATGTGGGGGGGGGGTAGAAAAAAAGAAGCATTTCATTCGGTGCAACCCCCGTAGGCCATTGCTCACACAAATGCTTTTTTTTTCTCACTGAAGTACTTATGGAACATACACATAGTAACTGTTTGGCAGGCTTGAGATTTAACTGAATTCTTTGGCTACGGTATAAATCTTTCTGCTCTTGGAGATCCAAGGTCTCTAACAGAACGGGTCAGTGTAAAAACACAAAGAGAAGAACATTCGTTTCGTTTTCCAGGAACAGAAGATTATATACACCGGCACAGATGCAGTAAGTGACAAACATCCAAAATACAATGTTCCTGAAATCAGGGATAAACAAATTTGAGCCAAAACAGCAGTCCAATCATTTCAAAGGGCTTCACAGTTTGGGAGTCAAACTATGTCGACCACACAGAGCAACAGCTAACATTGTAGTCTATCTGAGTCCCATCTGAACACAATAACAGCTCTCCGACAGATATCCGACAGCAGTTTACAACGATACATCCCAAGTGCTGACGAAATTACTTTGGCCAGAACCAACTTTAAACAACCTGTAGATGTGGGCTTGATATGTGCTTCTCTCAAGCCGGCAGGACACCGTTACAGCATCAAAAGATCTTTGTTCACACTATTGTCAAAGCCGCGAATGGTTAAACAGCAGTCCTATTAGTCAAGATGTCGCTTATAAATAACTGATAACAAAAAGGGTCGTATGTTCTATCCAAGAACATTTCAGAAATGTCAGAATCCGTTTTAATGTCTGATATGATCACAGCCTTGAATTCAAAGGACTGCTCCTGTTTCACTAACTGTAGCCTCTTACCACTGGCAGAATAACATACAACAATATACCACGACCACTGTTGGCTAAACAGTGGGAATAAGATAGCCTTTAGTTTAATTGCTAAATACACTTGCCAAAAAAAAAACCCACAGAGGATAAGCTATGAAGAAAAAAGGACTGAACTTGCTTAATATAGGAACCTTAATTAACCTATGTTCCAGTGAAAAGAAGGGCATTTCCATTGTAGGGCTACAATGACCATCTGCTGCTCTTGTCCAATCAGCTTTAACTTGGCTGAATTAATCACTTCTAGTTCCAGGTTCACAAGTCCAATCGTTCTCCAGTTAAACACCAGGCAGCCTTCATCGGGACAGCCATACAATTGCAAGGCCACAGATTTCCTGGGAAATTAATATTTAGATTTCTTACAAAACACATACGCAGCTATACACACGTAATAGGATGTTTTGATTGACCTGACATTTTCTCAGAGCAACTGAGAAGTACACAGAATCCACTTCTTGAGGTATTGGCAAGAAGCCACCCTGCTGACAAATGATATGTCTTGAACAGAACATTTCTAATCCTCACTGATGACTAGAACAGTTTATTCAAATCACTTGTGAGTCAGACTCGAAGGTCGATTGCAATGGAGTCAACCATCATTTACCGCAACAGCATTGGTAAATATTTAAGGAGTCAATTTTGTTTTGTTCTCTCTGGTAATCTTCTAGTATCAGGGAACAAGTCACCAGGTAGGAGATTTGTAAGAGATATCCTAATGGTGACTAACCCCATTCCGTACAATTTTGCGCAACCGCGGCATTCAAACGAGGCTGCAAGGAAAACTAATGGGACTGTAGTGACTGTGTTGGCATCAACATCCGGGGTGTGAACTACGTTTCTATTCAAGCATTGATTGACATGGTAATGGCCCAATAGTATTGGAGAAAAGTTTTTAAAAATGGATGCCTCTGGCGCTGTACGTTAAATTGTGACGTGTCATGACGTAACGTAGAGCATTCATTATGCAACTCATTCTGTGTCATACAGCCTCTTTCCACCAGGTGTGGCGCTTCTCTTGCAGATTAAAAACAAGAAAAGGACAGGGTCAGGGTTAAAGGGGATACCTGGTCAGTTGTACAACTGAATGCATTCCTTTTTTGCGTCATCACTGCAGCCATCATGACGCTCAAAAGCCGCGACAGCCGCTGTTTACTTCTGAAGATCACTTTAGAGCCGTCCCCCAAAAAAACCCATTCAAGTTCCACACAAACCTTCAAATAGGTATGTAATGACACATTATATAAACTCTTTATAGTGTTTTATTTACATTTTAGAGGTGATAAGTTGAACAGATAGGGTGAAAAAAAGCTGTTTTCCAACTAGACATATCTCCCCGTTTCACTTTCACGCAGTAGGTTTCACTTCCCCACCCGCCATTTTTAAAAAGACCCAAAGGAGCTCATTGCTTTCTTCAATCATGCAGAGACGGGCAGCATGAAAGTCTCATCATTGATTTTGCTGGAAAGGGGAGAAATTGTGCTTTACAATGGTATTCATACTACATTTGACCTAGAAGTATTACGTATTTTGGGCGCTAAAATAAGGTGATTTGTATGGAATAGCAGATATCATTGATAGAGTGGTAGCAATTCACTGAGGGAAGAATCAATCAATGTACCAATCTAGTCAATTAACCAACTACGCCACAAAACTCAAACAATAATCCATCCCTCCACCCAGCTTACAACAGACCAACAGCTAATACAGTGACTCATCCCAGCAGCCAGCTTACAACAGACCACAGCTAATACAGTGACTCATCCCACCACCCAGTTTACAACAGACCACAGCTAATACAGTGACTCATCCCACCACCCAGTTTACAACAGACCACAGCTAATACAGTGACTCATCCCAGCAGCCAGCTTACAACAGACCAACAGCTAATACAGTGACTCATCCCACTACCCAGCTTACAACAGACCACAGCTAATACAGTGACTCATCCCAGCAGCCAGCTTACAACAGACCACAGCTAATACAGTGACTCATCCCACCACCCAGTTTACAACAGACCACAGCTAATACAGTGACTCATCCCAGCAGCCAGCTTACAACAGACCAACAGCTAATACAGTGACTCATCCCACTTACAACAGACCCAGCTTACAATAGACCACAGCTAATACAGTGACTCATCCCAGCAGCCAGCTTACAACAGACCAACAGCTAATACAGTGACTCATCCCAGCAGCCAGCTTACAACAGACCACAGCTAATACAGTGACTCATCCCACCACCCAGCTTACAACAGACCACAGCTAATACAGTGACTCATCCCACTACCCAGCTTACAACAGACCAACAGCTTATACAGTGACTCATCCCAGCAGCCAGCTTACAACAGACCAACAGCTAATACAGTGACTCATCCCACTACCCACCTTACAACAGACCACAGCTAATACAGTGACTCATCCCACTACCCACCTTACAACAGACCAATAGCTAGGCCGACCAAAAGTGACTATCTAACCACCCATCTTACAACAGACCACAGCTAATACAGTGACTCATCCCACCACCCACCTTACAACAGACCAATAGCTAATACAGTGACTCATCCCACCACCCACCTTACAACAGACCAACAGCTAATACAGTGACTCATCCCACCACCCACCTTACAACAGACCAATAGCTAATACAGTGACTCATCCCACCACCCACCTTACAACAGACCAACAGCTTATACAGTGACTCATCCCACTACCCAGCTTACAACAGACCAACAGCTTATACAGTGACTCATCCCAGCAGCCAGCTTACAACAGACCAACAGCTAATACAGTGACTCATCCCACCACCCAGCTTACAACAGACCAGCAGCTTATACAGTGACTCATCCCACTACCCAGCTTACAACAGACCAACAGCTTATACAGTGACTCATCCCAGCAGCCAGCTTACAACAGACCAACAGCTAATACAGTGACTCATCCCACTACCCACCTTACAACAGACCACAGCTAATAGTGACACATCCCACTACCCACCTTACAACAGACCAATAGCTAGGCCGACCAAAAGTGACTATCTAACCACCCATCTTACAACAGACCACAGCTAATACAGTGACTCATCCCACCACCCACCTTACAACAGACCAATAGCTAATACAGTGACTCATCCCACCACCCACCTTACAACAGACCAACAGCTAATACAGTGACTCATCCCACCACCCACCTTACAACAGACCAATAGCTAATACAGTGACTCATCCCACCACCCACCTTACAACAGACCAACAGCTTATACAGTGACTCATCCCACTACCCAGCTTACAACAGACCAACAGCTTATACAGTGACTCATCCCAGCAGCCAGCTTACAACAGACCAACAGCTAATACAGTGACTCATCCCACCACCCAGCTTACAACAGACCAACAGCTTATACAGTGACTCATCCCACTACCCAGCTTACAACAGACCAACAGCTTATACAGTGACTCAACCCAGCAGCCAGCTTACAACAGACCAACAGCTAATACAGTGACTCATCCCACTACCCACCTTACAACAGACCACAGCTAATAGTGACTCATCCCACTACCCACCTTACAACAGACCAATAGCTAGGCCGACCAAAAGTGACTATCTAACCACCCACCTTACAACAGACCAATAGCTAATACAGTGACTCATCCCACCACCCACCTTACAACAGACCAACAGCTAATACAGTGACTCATCCCACCACCCACCTTACAACAGACCAATAGCTAATACAGTGACTCATCCCACCACCCACCTTACAACAGACCAACAGCTTATACAGTGACTCATCCCACCAACCACCTTACAACAGACCAATAGCTAATACAGTGACTCATCCCACCACCCACCTTACAACAGACCAACAGCTTATACAGTGACTCATCCCACCAACCACCTTACAACAGACCAATAGCTAATACAGTGACTCATCCCACTACCCACCTTACAACAGACCAATAGCTAGGCCGACCAAAAGTGACTATCTAACCACCCATCTTACAACAGACCACAGCTAATACAGTGACTCATCCCACCACCCACCTTACAACAGACCAATAGCTAATACAGTGACTCATCCCACCACCCACCTTACAACAGACCAACAGCTTATACAGTGACTCATCCCACCAACCACCTTACAACAGACCAATAGCTAATACAGTGACTCATTCCACCACCCAGCTTACAACAGACCAACAGCTTATACAGTGACTCATCCCACCACCCACCTTACAACAGACCAATAGCTAATACAGTGACTCATCCCACCACCCACCTTACAACAGACCAATAGCTAATACAGTGACTCATCCCACCACCCACCTTACAACAGACCAACAGCTAGGCTGACCAAAAGTGACTTATCTAACCACCCAACTTAACACAGACCAACAGCTAATACAGTGAATTCCGAGTACAACATTGTCCTCTATTGTATCTTAATAGAAACTGTGACTCCAGGCACAGGAACAGGAACATAGTGCATGTTTTATTTATCTATTTGGGCTGATTCCTGCCAGTGACCTCCCTCCTTTTTTTTATTTCCACTACCCATGATGCATTAGACAGATAAGGCTTCCCAATGAAACAGGCCTGTGTTGATAGTGCATACCAAATCATCTCATCCCCAGGGTTCTCTGCCTCCTTCCCTCTCTCCCTGACCGCTTGCTGGAGCAGAGGCAACATTATAAATATCCTGACGTGGGGCGATGGTCAGAAGAGGAGGAGAGGTGGAAGTGCCACAGCGACAGAGGGGTGCCAAGGGCTAAGGAGCACCGCTGTTTGTCACACAACTGGCCCCCTCTTTGCCTCTTTGCACTCTGAAACACTCCAAAATAACACAAGGAGAAATTGTCTGTGTATGTGCATGTGTTTGTATTATCTTGGCAGAGGCACAGGGTGTCAGACTAACAGTGAGCCAGAGCCTGAGCAGGATATCAAGAGGCTTCAACATGTTCCACCAGAGACAGAGAGAGAGAGAGAGAGAGAGAGAGAGAGAGAGAGAGAGAGAGAGAGAGAGAGAGAGAGAGAGAGAGAGAGAGAGACAGAGAGAGAGATAGAGAGAGAGAGAGAGAGAAACAGAGAGAGAGAGAGAGAGAGAGAGAGAGAGAGAGAGAGAGAGAGAGAGAGAGAGAGAGAGAGAGAGAGAGAGAGAGAGAGAGAGAGCATTCTGGCCCAAACATATCAAGTGAGCACCCGTTGTCTTTCACACTTGGCTCCCAGCCAAACAGCCTATGTGAAAGGCTTAGTACTACAGACCTCTCTGAGGAAACAGCCAGTAAGTCCTAATCACAGTAACTCAACTCAAAGGAAAGTCAGAAGATTGCATTGGGAAGTCCCCTTCATACACAAATCAAATTACTGCCACTACACACACTATCCTCGATCACATATTGAAAACATAATGAAAATAAAAACTTGCCCTGCGACTTTTCCTTTAACCCAACTGTTGAAAATGTGATTACGCTCTTAATTGTGCTATGAGTGCAAATGGGAGAGCCTGATGCAATCCGAGCCGACGAGGGACGAACATTGATTGGCTGGAGATGATTGAGTGACAGATGGAGATGAGTCACAATTCTGTCATTAGGAGGTAACGTGCAACCGTGAAATTGTCTCTCTCTCTCTCTCAGCTGGCTTCTGCTACTCTCCTCTCGTCTTGTCTCCACTCCTCTCCTCTCCTCCATTACCCCACTCTGCTTCCAGCCATCTCCACCCAACAGCAACACTGCTGGCTGTGGGTCCTGGGTAGCAAAACAACCCCACCCTGACTTTTAATCAAGGACAAAAATAGTGAGGGTATACAAAAAGCTACGTTCACAGAAAACATTAGCATTGGTGATGAATGTCAAAATTTCACCCTAGAGCCATCACTGATGTAATATTCATATGTATAAACATACTGAATTGTAATTGGATGCATTTTACCGCCGTATCATACTGTGCTATGATTGGTTAAGACCACCCAGGTGGTGAGGTCATGGTCAGTTGATCATAGTATGAGACACGGTAACATGCCAGTTATAGCTAGCTAATAAAGAGCTACGTCAAGAAATATCCTGTCGTACTGCATTTTATTAATTTGTACAAAGTGCGTCAAACAATACATGGTGTCAGAGTAAAAGGACTAAAAGATTTAGCTGGAGTTCGTTCACCTCGAATGGACTGGGAGTCTACAAACTTATGATGTATACAAACAGCAGTGAATCGGGTTTGAACAGTTTGTGACTGAGCTGCGTCTGCTTGTGAATGACAGATTTTCATATTGTCAGCTCGGGGGTTCGGTTACTGGCCCAACGTTCTAACAACTAGGCTACCTGCCACCCCAAACGTTCACATATCACGTGAATAAGCAGTGCATGCAGTCAGGCAAACATCAACGCACAGTGAAGATGAAATGTCAATCAAAGAGTCAAATGCTGATGAACTGTTTATTGATTCAGTGACAGAAAAATCAAATGTCAGAGACAGAGCAAGCCTTTGCTGACCTTGAGATAGGAACACAAGGCACAGAGCTAAAGTTCAAAGTAGACACTGGTGCACAAGTAAACATTATTCCTCTGAATAAGTACTGCAGCTTGACATCTGAGTGCGAGCTACAGCCCACCACGCGCAGACTGGTTATGGTGAACAGCTCCCAGTAAATGCAAATAAATGCAATAAATGCAAATACAAGGAAAGTGACATGATGTTGGACTTTTACGTTGTTGACACTAGAGCCCCTGCAGTCCTAGGTCTTAAAGCATGTTTAGACATGGACCTCATCAAGCTAGTTTTATCAGTGACAGCACCAGTAGAGACAGAACATGTTCTGGAGGAGTTTGCTGATGTTTTTACAGTAATAGGACTATTCCCAGGAGAATGTACAATTCACCTTGACCTAGACACAACCCTTGTGGTCTACCCACTGAGAAATATTCCCCTTGCTCTCCACGCCCGTATGAAGAAAGAGTCGGAGAGCATTGAGCAATCTGACATAGTCACCAAGGTTACAAAACCGTGGTGGTGGAGAAACCACGCACAGGCAAGCTCAGAGTATGTCTCGACCCAAGAAACCTGAACAAGGCTATCAAACGCCCCCATTATAATTTACCAATGCTTGATGGCAACACGCACAAGCTAGCTGGAGCACGCTAATTCAGTGTCATGGACGCCTGATCAGGCTACTGGGTTATCTAAGCTCACAACGTTCAACACAGCGTTTGGATGCTACAGGTTCCGTCGCCTGCCTTTTTGGATTATTTCAGCCCAAGACAAGTTTCAGCAAAAGATTGACGAAGTGTACAAAGGCCTCGGCGGAGTTGTGGCAATTGTGGACGACATCCTTGTCTATGGTCAAACCAAAGAGGAACATGACAGAAACCTCTGCGCGATGCTGCAAAGGTCCCGCGAGAGAGGAGTCCGGCTCAACCCCGAGAAGAGCACAGTCGGCGCTACAGAGGGCAGCTACTTCGGAACATCTTCTCACAGCGAATGGAATCCAGCCAGATCCACAGTGGATCTCAGCCATAAAATAAATGGAGCCACCAAAGAACCGTGCAGAGCCGGAAACAGTGCTTGGCATGGTCAACTACTTAGTCAAGTTCGCACCCAGCCTCTCCAATGCTAATGCACCCCTGCGTCAACTGCTAAAACAGTCCAGTGAGTTTCTCTGGGACAAGCAACACGACATTGCTTTCCAGAGAGTGAAAGACTTGATCACGAGAGAACCAGGACCAATCCTTGCCTACTACGACCCCAACAAAGAGCTCAGACTCCAAGTGGACGCGTCAAAGTATGGACTAGGTGCAGTGCTACTGCAAGAAGGAAAGCCCATCGGCCACACTTCCAAATCTCTCACAGACTGTGAAATCAACTACGCTCAAATCAAAAAGGCCATTCTGTTTGGATGTAAGTATTTCCATCATTACGTATATGGAAGACAAGTCATTGTGGAATCCGACCACAAGCCCTTCAAGTCAATTATGAGGAAACCACTAGCCGCAGCCCCGCCAAGGCTACAGAGAATGATCTTTCAACTACAAAAATACGACTTGACAATCACTCACCGTCCAGGCAAAGACATCCCTGTCGCAGACACACACTCCAGGAAGTTTCTTACCTATAAGGACAGCAGCCTCAGTGAAGGCATGGACATGCAAGTGCACACTGTGTACATCAACTTACCAGTTAGTGACAGAAAACTGAAGGAGATCCGAGCAGAAACAGAAAAGGACTCACAACTCACACAGCTGAGGAAAGTCATACAGGATGGATGGCCTGTGGAGAGGAAAAATTGCCCTCAGAGCATCTCAGTTCTGGCACCATCGTGATGAACTATCACAGATCAAGGGAATCATTTTCAAAGGAGAGAAAATCATCACCCCTACCAGTCTCAGAGAAGTGATTTTGACAAAGATCCATGCTGTACGCATGGGTGTGGAAAAGTGCAAACAGAGAGCACGGGACATTTTGTTTTGGCCCGGAATGTGCAAAAAAATAGAGGACATTGTTGGTAAATGCGCCACCTGTCTTGAACTACGCCCCTCAAACACCAACGAGCCAATGTTACGTCACTGTATCCCAGACCGACCCTGGCAGGTCGTGGCAACCAATCTGTTCACCTGGAACAACGAGGACTACATTGTAACAGTGGACTACTACAGCAGAAACTTCGAACTCGACAAGCTTCACACCACCACTTCTGCAGCTGTGATACACAAGCTAAAAGTAATCTTTGCCAGGCATGGCATTGTAGAGACTGTAATATCTGACAATGGCCCCTGTTACAAATTAAAATTATTTGAATCCTTCACAAAAGCATGGGAGTTCACATGTCTCCACAAGCCCACATTACCCTCAAAGTAATGGCCTTGCTGAAAAATCTGTGCAGATTGCTAAATCACTCATGGATAAAGCAAAAGCAGACAAGAGACCCCTACCTCAGTCTCCTTGAATACCGCAACACTCCAGTTGACAACTTCAAATCACCAGCCCAGCTGTTGATGAGACACAGACTTCGTTCAGTCCTGCCCAGCACCAACCAGCAGCTACAACCTGAGGTCGCCAGCTACAAGGAAATGCATGAAAAAAAGCGATACTACGACAGGTCAGCTAGACCACGGCCACCACTGATCGACGGAGAGTCAGTTAGAATCCAGGAGCATGACCTCTGGAAGCCAGCAGTTGTCATCCAGCCAGCAGACCCTGAACGTTCATATCACGTCCGCACCGCAGAAGGAGCTGTGTACCGCCGCAATCGTCATCACCTACTGAACACAGAAGAACACTACACTGACGAGATGAACTGTTTCCCTGAAAGAGAATGTGATGGACTAAACACACACACAGCACAACATAAACCATACTTACCTGCAACAACACAAGAACTGTTGACTGACACAGAAGCATGCTCAGCATCATATCACACAAGCTCAGGAAGAGAGGTCAAGCCCAGAGCTGTCCTAGACCTGTGAAATGTCAAAGGGTGTAGGTAGATCACTGCCCTAAAAGAGCTCCAGACTGAAAACTTGTTATTGAAAAGTTGACTTGAAATGCTTTGGTATTCTATTAGTTTGACATGTTAAGATGTCATTGCTAGAGTGAAAGCTGAGTTGGTGAGAATCCTTTGTTCTAACAGTAACAGCATGCTGAATCATTGTTTCAGAGTCTGTTATGTTGATTCAGCTGGTGCAGTACACCATGTAAATGGTTACCTACTTTGAGTTCAAGCTACAGGGCATGAATTCAAAAGAAACACTTAGAATATGTAAAACATTTTTCTTTTTGTTTTAAAAGAAGGGGGTGGTAATATTCATATGTGTAAACATACTGAATTGTAATTGGATGGATTTTCCCGCTGTATCTAACTGAGCTATGATTGGTTAAGACCACCCAGATGGTGAGGTCATGGTCAGTTGATCTCATAATGACAAAGTTAAAACGTTTATTTAAACGTTCTGCAAATGTATTAAATATAATAATATCTTATTTACATAAGTCTTCAGAACCTTTTCTATGAGACTCAAAATTGTGCTCAGGCGCTTCCTGTTTCCATTGATACCTTGAGATGTTTCAACAACTTTTTGGGGTCCACCTGTGGTAAATTCAAATGATTGGACATGATTTGGAAAGGCACACACCTGTCTATATAAGGTCCCATAGTTGACATTGCATGTCAGAGCAAAAACCAAGCCATGAGGTCAATGGAATTGTCAGTAGAACTCCAAGACAGGATTGTGTTGAGGCAAAGATCTGGGGAAGGGTAACAAAAACCTTCTGCCTCATTGAAGGTCTCCAAGAACAAAATGGCCTCCATCACTCTTAAATGGAAGAAGTTTGGAACCATTAAGATTCTTCCTAGAGCTGGCCGCACGGCCAAATAGAGCAATCGGGGGAGAAAATCCTTGGTTAGGGAGGTGACCAAGAACCCAATGGTAACTCTGACAGATCGCTTGAGTTCCTCTGTTGAGAGATTGGAGAACATTCCAGAAGGACAACCATCTCTGCAGCACACAAACCAATCAGGCCTTTATGGTAGAGTGGCCAGACATAAGCCACTCCTCAGTAAAATGCACATGACAGCCCGCTTGGAGTTTGCCAAAATGCACCTAAAGGCTCTCAGACCATGAGAAACAAGATTCTCTAATCAGATGAAACCAAGATTAAACTCTTTGGCCTGAATGCCAAGCGTCACATCTGGAGGAAACCTGGCGCAATCCCTATGGTGAAACATGTGGTGGCAGCATCATGATGTGGGGATGTTTTTCAGCGGAAGGGACTGGGAGACTAGTCAGGATCAAGGGAAAGATGAACGGAACAAAGTACAGAGAGATCCTTGATGAAAACCTGCTCCAGAGAGGACCTCAGACTGGGTCGAAGGTTCACCTTCCAACAGGACAACAACCCTAAGCACACAGCCAAGACAACGTAGGAGTGGCTTAGATACAAGTCTCTGAATGTCCTTGAGTGGCCCACCCAGAGCCCGGACTTCAACTCGATCAAACATCACTGGAGAGACCTGAAAATAGCTGTGCAGCAACTCTCCCCATCCAACCTGACAGAGCTTGAGAGGATTTGCAGAGAGGAATGGGAAAAACTCCACAAATACAGGTGTGCCAAGCTGTAGCATCATACCCAAGAACATTCGAGGCTGTATTCGCTGCCAAAGGTGCTTCAGTAAAGTATTCAGTAAAGGGTCTGAATACTTACGTAAATGTGATCTTTCAGTTTATTATTTTTAATACATTTGCCAACACTTCTAAAAACCTGTTTTTGCTTTGTCATTGTGGGGTATTGTGTGTAGATTGATGGGGGGGAAAAAAACAATTTCATCCATTTCAGTAGATGTAATTTGTAATGTAACCAAATGTGGAAAACGCAGTGGGTCTGAGTACTTTCCAAATGAACAACTGATATATATATATATATATATACAGTTTAAGTCAGAAGTTTACATACACTTAGGTTGGAGTCATTAAAACTTGTTTTTCAACCACTCCACAAATTCCTTGTAAGTCGGTTAGGACAACTACTTTGTGCATGACACAAGTCATTTTGCCAACAATTGTTTACAGACAGATTATTTCACTTATAATTCACTGTATCACAATTCCAGTGGGTCAGAAGTTTACATGCACTAAGTTGACTGTACCTTTAAACAGCTTGGAAAATTCCAGAAAATTATGTCATAGTTTTAGAAGCTTCTGATAGGCTAATTGACATCATTTGAGTCAATTGGAGGTGTACCTCTGGATGTATTTCAAGGCCTACCTTCAAACTCAGTGCCTCTTTGCTTGACATTATGGGAAAATCAAAAGAAATTAGCCAAGACCTCAGAAAAAAATGTGTAGACCTCCTCAAGTCAGGTTCATCCTTGGGAGCAATTTCCAAATACCTGAGGGTACCACGTTCATCTGTACAAACAGTATGCAAGTATAAACACCATGGGACCACGCAGCCATCATACCTCTCAGATGCGTTCTGTCTCCTAGAGATGAACATACTTTTTTGCGAAAAGTGCAAATCAATCCCAGACCAAGAGCAAAGGACCTTGTGAAGATGCCAGAGGAAACAAGTACAAAAGTATATATATCCACAGTAAAACAAGTCCTATATCGACATAATCTGAAATGCCGCTCAGCAAGGAAGAAGCCACTGCTCCAAAACAACCACAAAAAAAGCCTGACTACGGTTTGTAACTGCACATGGGGACAAATATCATACTGTTTGGAGAAATGTCCTCTGGTCTGATAAAACAAAAATAGAACTGTTTGGCCATAATGACCATCGTTATATTTGGAGGAAAAGGGGGAATGCTTGCAAGCCGAAGAATACCATCCCAACAGTGAAGCACTGGGGTGGCAGCATCATGTTGTGTGGGTTCTTTGCTGCAGGAGGGACTGGTGCACTTCACAAAATAGAGGGCATCATGCGGGAGGAAAATTACGTGGATATATTGAAGCAACATCTCAAGACATCAGTCAGGAAGTTAAAGCTAAGGACAACAAAGTCAAGGTATTGGAGTGGCCATCACAAAGCCCTGACCTCAATCATATAGAAAAGTTGTGGGTAGAACTGAAAAAGCATGTGTGAGCAAGGAGGCCTACAACCTGACTAAGTTACACCAGCTCTGTCAGGAGGAATGGGCCAAAATTCACCCATCTATTGTGGGAAGCTTGTGGAAGGCTAAAATGTTTGACCCAAGTTAAACAATTTAAAAGCAATGCTACCATATACTAATTGAGTGGATGTAAACTTCTGACCCACTGGGAATGTGATGAAAGAAATAAAAGCTGAAATAAATCATTCTCTCTACTATTATTCTGATATTTCACATTCTTAAAATAAAGTGGTGACCCTAACTGACCTAAGAAAGGGAATTTAGCGTCCGTGGGAATCTTGACCCCAGGCAAGGTCCTTAAGCTGATTGGCTCCAGGTTCTGAATACTTATGTAAATACGATATTATTATATTTAATACATTTGCAGAACGTTTAAATAAACGTTTTAACTTTGTCATTATGAGATCAACTGACCATGGCCTCACCATCTGGGTGGTCTTAACCAATCATAGCTCAGTTAGATACGGCGGTAAAATTCTTGAGACTCTAGGGGCAGTATTTCATTATTGGATAAAAAAACGTGCCCGTTTTAAGCGCAATATTTTGTCACGAAAAGATGCTCGACTATGCATATAATTGGCAGCTTTGGAAAGAAAACACTCTAACGTTTCCAAAACTGCAAAGATATTATCTGTGAGTGCCACAGAACTCATGCTACAGGCGAAACCAAGATGAAACTTCAACCAGGAAATGGGCAGAATTTTTGAGGCTCTGTTTTCAATTGTCTCCTTATATGGCTGTGAATGCGCCGGGAATGAGCCTGCCCTTTCTATCGTTTCTCCAAGGTGTCTGCAGCATTGTGACGTATTTGTAGGCATATCATTGGAAGATTGGCCATAAGAGACTACATTTGCCAGGGGTCCGCAGGGTGTCCTTTGTATAAATTGGTGCGTAATCTTCAACTGGAGGCATTTTCCATTGAGATTCAGAGGAGAACGCACACTTCCACGAATGATATATCATCGAAGAGATATGTGAAAAACACCTTGAGGATTGATTCTAAACAACGTTTACCATGTTTCAGTCGATATTATGGAGTTAATTTGGAAAAAAGTTTGACGTTTTGATGACTGAATTTTCATTTTTTTTGGTAGCCAAACGTGACGCACCAAACGGAGCGATTTCTCCTAAACAAATAATCTTTCAGGAAAAACTGAACATTTGCTATCTAACTGAGAGTCTCCTCATTGAAAACATCCGAAGTTCTTCAAAGGTAAATGATTTATTTGAATGTTTTTCTGTTTTTTGTGAAAATGTTGCCTGCTGATGCTAACGCTAAATGCTACGCTAGCTACGCTAGCTATCAATACTGTTACACAAATGCTTGTTTTGCTATGGTTGAGAAGCATATTTTGAAAATCTGAGATGACAGTGTTGTTAACAAAAGGCTAAGCTTGAGAGCTAGCATATTAATTTCATTTCATTTGCGATTTTCATGAATAGTTAATGTTGCGTTATGGTAATGAGCATGAGGCTGTATTCACGATCCCGGATCCGGGATGGCTAGTATCAAGAGGTTAAAATCTGTATGGGGACTAACACTATGTATTCAAAAGTATATGGATACCCCTTCAAATTAGTGGATTCTGCAATTTCAGCCACACCCATTGCTGACAGGTATATAAAATTGAACACACAGTCATGCACTCTCCATAGACAAACATTGACGTTAGAATGGCCTTACTGAAGAGCTCAGTGACTTTGAACATTGCACCGTCATAGGATGCCACCTTTCCTTCAAATCAGTTTGTCAGATTTTTGCCATATTGGAGCTGCCCTGGTCAACTGTATGGGTTGTTATTTTGAAGTGGAAACATCTAAGAGAAGCAACTGCGAAATAATAGGCCACACAAGCTCACAGAACAGGACCACCAAGTGCTGAAGCGTGTAGTGCATAAAAATCAACTGTCCTTGATTTCAACATTCATTACAGAGTTCGAAACTGCCTCTGGAAGCAACATCAGCACAAGTACTGTTTGTCGAGAGCTTCATAAAATGGATTTCCATGGCAGATCAGCTGCACACAAGCCTAAGATCACCATGCGCAATGCCAAGCGTTAGCTGGAGTGGTGTAAAACTCACCGCCATTGGACTCTGGAGCAGTGGAAATGCTTTCTCTGGAGTGATGAATCACACTTCACCATCTGGAAGTCCGATGAATAAATCTTGGTTTGGCAAATGCCAGGAGAACGCTACCTGACCCAATGAATAGTGCCAACTGTAAAGTTTGGTGGAGGAGGAAGAATGATCTGGGGCTGTTTTTCATGGGTCAGGCTAGGCCCCTTAGTTCCAGTGGAGGGAAATCTTAACACTACAGCATACAAAGACATTGTAGACGAGTCTGTCCTTCCAACCTTGTGGCAACAGTTTGGGGAAGGCCCTTTCCTGTTTCATCACGAGAATGCCCCGTGCACAAAGCGAGGTCCATACAGAAAAGGTTTGTCGAGATCGGTATGGAAGAACTTGAATGGCCTGCACAGAGCCATTGCCTCAACCCCATCGAACAACTTTGGCATGAATTGGAACGCTGACCCAGGCCAAATCGCCCAACATCATTGCTCAACCTCACTAACGCTCTTGTGGCTGAATGGAAGCAAGTCCCTGCAGCAATGTTCCAACATCTAGTGGGAAGCCTTCCCAGAAGAGTGGAGGCTGTTATAGCAGCAAAGGGGAGACCAACTCAGTATTAAGGCCCATTATTTTGGAATGAGACGATCAGCTGTCCACATACCTTTGGCCATGTCGTCTACCACTAACTGCTTGCTGTAGAGAGTCATCCATCAAAACACAGTTGTTTGGAAACGTGAAATTAAATACTTTCCAACTGGTGCGATAGAGGGTAGATGAGAGCTCTCAGTTGAGAGAGACTGAAGAGAGGAAACGGCAAAAGAAAATCCACATTCCAAATGTAAACTCCTTAATGCATTAAAGTGTGTGTGTGTGTGTGTGTGTGTGTGTGTGTGTGCCCGCGCATGCATATACACATGTCTGTCTGTTTTTTCCCTGTTCCTCAGGTTAAAAATCATAAAGAAATCATGTTCCTTTAGAAAATTAATTACATATAGTTCAGTGATTAATATCCATCCCGCACATTTTGTTCATTAAAAACACACAGCTAATTTGTCTGCGATACATTTGCAGAATTAATGGGATACTCCTGGAGATTGGCAGGGAGTAGAGATTTGAACTGCTTCTGTTTCATCTTAATTAGGCAGTTGATAAATAAGCTGAATCTCCATATGGTTAAACAGTAACTCGGCTAGGGCATTTTCAGAATGTTACCAGTGCTAACACGGAGAGGCTAAATGGACCGTGATATCCTTGTTTCTGACTTCAAAGCATCACCTCAGACTGAAAGAGACTGAAAATGTTCAGCCAATATACACTTCAACACTGAACGTAGGCCTGCACACACTCTCCGCACAAACCGATGGGTCATTTACTTTCTACAAGATGAAAATACTAACCGCTGTGTGTTCCACTTTGGGGGTAATTTATGCCTTTTTCTGTGTGTTACCATTTTTGTCCCATTGTCCCAAAGGAAGTAGATCTAGCAAATATCAGATACATTAAAACTGCTCACACAACCAGCTGTGCATCCTAGTTAATCACTACTGCATAAAGGTTCTAAACATTACCTATGACCAAACATATAAGGGAGATCTAATCCAGAAACCAGTACTGTAGGGGCTCAACGAATGACCCTCTACTTAAGTCAAGAACACCTTACAGTATAGCGCAAGTTCACTGTATCCTGTGTCGGCCATTTTCTTTATTTTCCCTCCCATTCTGCTCCTATGCCAGGATTCACAATTTCATATTTTGTAGAACCAATAAATAAACAAATTGCCCTCTATTTCCTCTCTGTATGTGGTCAAATGAGTCATTCATCTCTGTTATCTGTCAATACTGGTTATCTGGTTATCTGTCACTACTGACCCTTTGCCCTCCACTTTCACCCTCCTTTCCCATCAAAATGTTCACTGATTCATCTCATCCAATAGCAAACAGCCAATGTCATCTGCTTCGGAGTGCCAGGGATTCCAAATGTGACAACTAGACCAATAAGCCCAGCTGAAAGATGGAGGCTGGTTCCAACCCAAGGGGCGTTTCTTTCTTTCTATCTATCTTTCTATTTTTCTTACGTTCACTCCCTCTGTCTTTATCTCTTATCCTTTTCCGGTGATGACGCTCTCGCTGCCTTTAGCTCCAACCCGTGAAGACAAGAGAAGAGGAGTGTAGAGAAGAGGAGGAAGGCAGGGCCCCTCTCAAGTGAGCCTTTAGGCAACACAACGCCAACCAACATCTCTGTATCTTCCAGACAAAACGGCCTGATCTTTCTCTCTCCACCACTTATGATCAGCCTCCTGAAACTCATTTAGCTCTAAATGACTTCGCTTTATTAAGTCAGTGTTCTCTTCTCCCCGTTCTTTATTAATGTTTATATGATTGTACTTCCTCCAAAATATCTCGCCATCCGCCGCCGGTAGCAGGCGGCCTCCACACTCTGCAAACCGCTGGGGCTAAAACTCAGATCGCTTCACGTACGAAACAACAAAAATCCTTTGGGATGTTAATGTGAATACCCCTACAGCCCAGAGCGTTTGTTGATGCTTAATGTTTAATTTAGATCATTTCTCCCTGGTTTTCCATTTTCCCACTTGCACATTGTGTTCCTTGATACTAATGGCATTCCGTTGCTGTGTGTGTGTTCTCTTCCCTTCGTTGGATGAATGCTAACGACTGTGTTTCATGCTAACGGGATGCCACACTGAGGGGGTTTCACTGCGTGGCTCCTTCCTGGTCTCCTGTTGAGAGGTGGGGCACAGCAGGTAGGTACTCATCAGAACATGTACAATAATGAGAAATTAATGTCCTCCGACTACAATGACATTTTAATGCATCTACCTCATTGCGTTGGATCAACACGATTAGCCCGCAGAATTCACAGCTGCTTCGGAAAGTTGAGTCATTGGCAGAACGTTAGTTAATTATGAACAGATTCACCACACATTAACTCAATCATCTATCACAAGGCCTGGTATTCCCTGTGTACTTCAATCAGTATGATTTGCTTTTGCAGAATTTCTGTATCGATTCTGTCAAAGAACATTCTGTACAAAGCTTGTTTGTAGTATAGTGAGTTTGTGGTGTCGTGGTGTGTTGAATTGATTTATTTTTACAAACACGCTTTGAAGCACTGTTTGTGGGCACCACTTGCACGCACACAACATGCAGCGGTGGTCGTGGTAATTCAGCCATATGGTTTATTCATGAATATGGATCATGGCCGGAATGTATAGAAACTCTATTTATAAATAATGTTTTGATTTCGCTCACCCTGATATGTCTCCGTGTATCATATCTCGTGCAGTGGTCTAAGCAGCATGCTGCGGCTCCGAGCATCCCGAGAGGAAGGCATGTCTCGACGTTCTCCGGGACCTTTCCTGACGTCTGAAATCGAAGTCTATTTCGAGTCATCAATGTGATTATATCATCTCAAAATAACCATACGAATGTACGATGACAACATAGTTGTTTTTACCTCTGTCAAGTTCAGAAGCAAAGCAATAGACATCAGAAACCTCTGTCAGTCGTCGGCTGACATGAAAGACACTGTACAGCTCATGCTGGAAATCCACCAAGACCTTGGAGAATACAAGTAAAGCTAATGGTCATGTCAGGTAATAGTCTTGCTGCAGACTGACTTGTCCATTGTACCTAACAGTACTGTATAATGTGCATCAATAACGCAGTAGCAGAATCAATGCCTTGTTTTGCTACTGAGGAAGAAAGGCTCTGACAAACTGTTACTGCAGTATCAGTGACTTCACAATGGTTTTATTTTCCTATGAAAGGATGGAGAAGAGTTCAATGAGGATGCAGCCAAAGACATGAAGCAGTGAGCAATTATAAAGAATTTCTGGCAGGTAGAATAATATTTTTAGCCCCCCATGGGATATCTGTTGAAATGAGCGTGACACCCAGGCCACTGGGATAGATAGTGTCTCTGTAAACCCTAAATGGTGGCTTAATGCTCCAGCTGGAAGTATTTGTACTTGAATACTGAATTACTTATAGTGGAGCAATCATGGCGAAGTTGAATGGTCATTCCTGCCAAGAGAATGAATCTACGTTGTTTCATACTGTACTCTTGAGCAGATGTGTCAAATGAAAGCCCAACATGTTCTGCCAGGGGCTAGCCATTCCCTCAAACTGTTTCTGAGTCCATGAAATCATCTTGTTTGGTCTCTACACCTGAGCTAAAAGCCGTGTAGTTTCTCGTTATCTCAAAATGCTAACCGCGTAATTAAACAAACTGAATAAATAGCAGAAGAAAAGTGAAGCAGGGAATCTGCCACGTCATCTCCAAACAAAGACTCTAGAGCAGGGAAGAGAAACAACGGAAAATTCTGCCACGTCATCTCCAAACAAAGACTTTAGAGCAGGGAAGAGAAACAACGGAAAATTCTGCCACGTCATCTCCAAACAAAGACTTTAGAGCAGGGAAGAGAAACAACGGAAAATTCTGCCACGTTGTCTCCAAACAAAGACTCTAGAGCAGGGAAGAGAAACAACGGAAAATTCTGCCGCGTTGTCTCCAAACAAAGACTCTAGAGCAGGGAAGAGAAAAATCATAGAATAAAACAGACAGGGTTGATCACAAGAAAATTAAATGGTACTGAACCTTGCAATCAAATATTTAGACAATGTTAAACAACAAGTACAAGGCAGCCGGGCTGCTGTGCTGTGAAATAGTCTGTGCCAGGTCGGCTGGGTATATACCGTATTTCACATGTCAAGGGGCCCTGAGAAGAGCCTCGCTGACAAAACATCCATGGCAAAGCTAAGCCAGAGCTTCTGAATAACCATCCTAGGTAAATCTGAGGGAATACAATGGGTGCTGAAGTGTGATAACATGTTATCGGTTGTGTTTAACTGTGTCTTTGCGGGGTAGTGTGGTTTCTGGCTTTCCCTGAAAAGGCTGTGCAGACAGTATAGATGTGTCTTGTCCCATCACCTGCCAGAACCTTGATCTCTGAATGAACAACCTAGGTATATCTAAGGGAATACAAAGTGTGTTAAAGCCAGTGGGCTTTCCGGGAATAGAAAGCAATGCAAAATGTGTCTTGTCCCACCACCGCCCCCACCTGCCTGAAGCCCAGCTAAGGCCGTTTATTAACTTGATTAATAATTAACCAGGTTTCCATCCAACCATTTCATGAGGATGAATTACCTGGAGCATGAAAAAAAGGCTCTCATTGCATGGCATTTGTACAAATGTACAAATTGTATAAATACAGACAGACAATTTGTCTGCTCAACATGGTGGGATATTTTGTGTTGGTAAAATAAAATATGCAGACAAATTTAGTCAGCCACCAATTGTGCAAGTTCTCCCACTTAGAAAGATGAGAGAGGCCTGTACATTTTCATCATAGGTACACTTCAACTATGACAGACAAAATCCATTAAATCACACTGTAGGATTTTAAATGAATAAATTTGCAAATTATGGTGGAAAATAAAATCTCAATACTTTGTTATATACCCTTTGTTGGCAATGACAGAGGTCAAACGTTTTCTGTAAGTCTTCACAAGGTTTTCACACACTGTTGCTGGTATTTTGGCCCATTCCTCCATGCAGATCTCCTCTAGAGCAGTGATGTTTTGGGGCTGTTGCTGGGCAACATGGATTTTCAACTCCCTCCAAAGATTTTCTATGGGGTTGAGATCTGGAGACTGGCTAGGCCACTCCAGGACCTTGAAATGCTTCTTACGAAGCCACTCCTTCGTTGCCCGGGCGGTGTGTTTGGGATCATTGTCATGGTGAAAGACCCAGCCATGTTTCATCTTCAATGCCCTTTTTGATGGAAGGAGGTTTTCACACAAAATCTCACGATACATGGCCCCATTCATTCTTTCCTTTACACGGATCAGTTGTCCTGGTCCTTTTGCAGAAAAAAAGCCCCAAAGCATGATGTTTTCACCCCCATGCTTCACAGTAGGTATGGTGTTCTTTGGATACAACTCAGCATTCTTTGTCCTCCAAACACGACGAGTTGAGTTTTTACCAAAAAGTTCTATTTTGGTTTCATCTGACCATATGACATTCTCCCAATCTTCTTCTGGATCATCCAAATGCTCTCTAGCAAACTTCAGACGGGCCTGGACATGTACTGGCAGGGAGACACGTCTGGCACTGCAGGATTTGAGTCCCTGGCGGCGTAGTGTGTTACTGCTGGTAGGCTTTGTTACTTTGGTCCCAGCTCTCTGCAGGTCATTCACTAGGTCCCCCCGTGTGGTTCTGGGACTTTTGCTCACCGTTCTTGTGATCATTTTGACCCCACGGGGTGAGATCTTGCGTGGAGCCCCATATCGAGGGAGATTATCAGTGGTCTTGTATGTCTTCCATTTCCTAATAATTACTCCCACAGTTGATTTCTTCAAACCAAGCTGCTTACCTATTGCAGATTCAGTCTTCCCAGCCTGGTGCAGGTCTACAATTTTGTTTCTGGTGTCCTTTGACAGCTCTTTGGTCTTGGCCATAGTTGAGTTTAGAGTGTGACTGTTTGAGGTTGTGGATAGGTGTCTTTTGTACTGATAACAAGTTCAAACAGGTGCCATTAATACAGTTAACGAGTGGAGGACAGAGAAGCCTCTTAAAGAAGAAGTTACAGGTCTGTGAGAGCCAGAAATCTTGCTTGTTTGTAGGTGACCAAATACTTATTTTCCACCATAATTTGCAAATAAATTCATTAAAAATCCTACAATGTGATATTCTGGATTTTTTTTCTGATTTTGTCTGTCATAGTTGAACTGTACCTATGATGAAAATTACAGGCCTCTCTCATCTTTTTAAGTGGGAGAACTTGCACAATTGGTGGCTGACTAAATACTTTTTTGCCCCACTTTATAATGAACTTTATAGGGTGGTGAAAGTACACGTTGATGACCTCCTTTCCAATAAATATTAGGGGTCTTATTCTGGTGACATGATGATTGATTTTTGGCTGCCATTTGACAAATAATCACTCTTATCCATCATAATCTCAAAATGTACAGTAGGTAGCCTACCCGCACTGCATCTGCGAGCTGTTGCCAAGACCAGAGTGGGAACGTTTGCTATATAACGTTAACAAATCAAATTCAATCACATTTAATTGGTCACATACACATATTTAGCAGATGTTATTGCGGGTGTAGCAGAATGTGTGTGTTCCTAGCTCCAACAGTGCAGTAGTATCTAACAATTCACAACAATATACACATTTAAAAGTAAAAGAATAGAATTAAGAAATATATAACTATTAGGACGAGCAATGTCGGAGTGGCATTGACTAAATACAATGGAATAGAAAATAGTAAATACATATGAAATGAGTAAAGCAGTATGTAAACATTTTTAATAGTGTTCAATTTTGATTCCATGTCTATGTATCTTGGGCAGCAGCCTTTTAAGGTGCAGGGTTGAGTGGTCGGATGGTAGCCAGCTAGTGATGGCTATTTAACAGTCTGATGGCTTTGAGATAGAAGCTGTTTTTCAGTCTTTCGGTCCCAGCTTTCCCAAGCGGTGGCTCGTGTGGTTGATGTCCTTGATTACCATTTTGGCCTTCCTGTGACATTGAGTTCTGTAGGTGTCCTGGAGGGCAGGCAGTGTGCCCCCAGGCAGTGATGCGTTGGGCAGACTGCACCACCCTCTGGAGAGCCCTGCGGTTGCGGGCGGTGTAGTTGCCATTCCAGGCGGTGATACAGCCCGACAGGATGCTCTCAATTGTGCATCTGTAAAAGGGTCTTAGGGGCCAAGCTGAATTTCTTCAGGCTCCTGAGGTTGAAGAGGCGCTGTTGTGCCTTCTTCCCCACACTGTCTGTGTGGGTGGAACAATCTGTGGGTGGACCACTTCAGATTGTCAGTGACGTGTACACAGAAGAACTCAAAGCTTTTCCCCTTCTCCACTGCGGTCCTGTCGATGTGGAAAGGGGTGTGCTCCCTCTGCTGTTTCCTGAAGTCCACGATCAGCTACTATATTTTGTTGACGTTGAGGGAGAGGTTATTTTCCTGGCACCACTCTGCAAGGGCCCTCACCTCCTCCCTGTCGGCTGTCTCGTCATTGTTGGTAATTAGGCCTACTACTGTTGTGTAGTCTTCAAACTTGATGATTAAGTTGGAGGCGTGCGTGGCAACGCAATCATGAGTGAACAGGGAGTACAGGAGGGTCTGAGCATGCACCCTTGCGGGGCCCCAGTGTTGAGAATAAGCGAAGTGGAAGTGTTGTTTCCTACCTTCACCACCTGAGGGTGGCCCGTCAGGAAGTCCAGGACCTAGTTGCACAGGGCGGGGTTCAGACCCAGGGCCACAAGCCTAATGATGAGCTCGGAGGGTACTATGGTGTTTAAGCCTGAGCTATAGTCACTGAACAGCATTCTGACATAGGTATTCCTCTTGTCCAGATGGGACAGGGCAGTATGTATTGCGATTGCATCGTCTGTGTATCTCTTTGGTCGGTAAGCAAATTGAAGTGGATCAGGGGTGGTCAGCTCCAGTCCTCGGGGGCCTGATTGGTGTTACACATTTTCTCCATCCTTAGCAAACACAGCTGATCAATCAAATTGCATTCTAAACTGAAGATCATGATTAGGTGATTATTGGAGTGATGTGTTGTTGGAGGACATTATAGTTGAAATGATTAATTATGTATACATTTAAATTAGAACCATTTATTTTAATACTGTTATGTTATGGTATGAAATGTATGGGTTCTTGGTTAAACTAGGACTGAAAATGTAAGTAAAACAAATTAATTGTCTGTACCTTGCGGGTTTAAGGGAGAGGGATGGCATATCTCTTTAGACAGATAAAAATGTTTGTTTGATGTTCCATTAGTGGAGAAGAGTATATCTTTTAGACAGATTGGAATGTTTGTTTTATGAGGGGAGTAGAAGACAATCTCCAGACCTGAAGACACTGCGCTATTGTGTGGATCGGAGAGAGTGTGAGAAACTGATGACGTCATTTTATGTTCTCTCTTTAAAATGTAATGTTCTTTGTATTTTGGGTCAGTACTCATCAAGAATAAATGCTGAACTTGTTTTTAAGACTGGTCTTGATCTATTTCATGCAAAAATGATACATTTACAACTTATTATGAAATAGATAGAGTGTGAATTTGGTTTTGGCTACAATACATATAGGAATTTAGAATTCCTCTAACATGTGTGTTAGCTGGGGAAAAACTGTGACACCAATCAGGTCACTGAGGATTGGAATTGCCCATCCCTGGAGGGTGTCAGGTAAGGTAGAGGTGAACCGATCCTTAACTAGCCTCTCAAAACACTTCCTGATGACAGAAGTGAGTGCTACGGGGCAATAGTCATTTTGTTCAGTTACCTTTGCTTTCTTGGGTACAGGAACAATGGTGGACATGTTGAAGCAAGTGGGGACAGCAGACTGGGATAGGGAGAGATTGAATCTGTAAACACTCCAGCCAGATGGTCTGCGTAAGATCTGAGAACGCCACAAGGGATGCTGTCTGGGCTATGGATGCTGTCTGGGCCGGCAGCCTTGCGAGGGTTAACACGCTTAAATGTCTTACTCACGTCAGCCAGAACGAGAGCCCACAGTCCTTGGGATTGGGTGTAGTGTTTTTCCTAAGTGAGTACTACAGTCAATGTGTTGACAGAATGTCTATAGTGTTTTCCTCAAATTTGCTTTGTTAAAATCTCCAGCTACAATAAATGCGGCCTCAGGACATGTGGTTTCTAGTTTGCACAAAGTCCATTGTAGTTCCTTGAGGGCCGTTATGGTATCGGCTTGAGGGAGAATACACACAGCAACAGTTTTTGTGACAAAACCATCAGTAGAGTTAAAAATGCAATGGAAACCCATTTAACCAAACATTTCTCTGGAAGTCATTTGACTGGTTGAGGTCTTGCTGCTGTAGACAGGATGTCTTGCTGGGGGGCAATGCAAATAGTCTGGGTAGCCATTTGATTAAATGTTGAGTCTTATGGCTTGGGGGTAGAAGCTGTTTAGAAGCCTCGTGGACCTAGACTTGGCACTTCGGTACCGCTTGCCGTGCGGTAGAAGAGAGAACAGTCTATGACTAGGGTGGCTGGAGTCTTTGACAATTGCTAGGGCCTTCCTTTGGCACTGCCTTGTATAGTGGCCCTGCATGGCCCCAGTACACACTATCCTCTGTAGTGCCTTGCGGTCAGAGGCCGAGCAGTTGCCATTCCAAGCTGTGATGCAACCAGTCAGGATGCTCTCGATGGTGCAGCTGTATAACCTTTTGAGGATCTGAGGACCAATGACAAATCTTTTCAGTTTCCTGAGGAGGAATAGGTTTTGTCGTGCCCTCTTCACAACTGTCTTGGTGTGCTTGGACCATGATAGTTTGTTGGAGATGTGGACACCAAGGAACTTGAAGCTCTCAACCTGCTCAACCTGGAGCAGCGTGTTCGGTACTCCTTTCACGTTGAGGGAGAGGTTGTTGTCCTGGCACCACACGGACAGGTCTCAGAAAGGTGATCCTCTTAATATATAGTCCTACCCTGTGTCCTACCCTGAAAAGTCAATGAGGAGGAGCATCTTTAAAAAGGTTCCAAAAAGAAATAAGACAATCCAGTCAGTAAATTAGGATCCATTTGATATTCAAATGATATTTCTGAACCCCCAGTTAATTTGGGGGGTGGAAACGGAGCAAAGATTGCAGGTAGAGGTCAAAAAAAGAAACCCGTACCCTTTCATAAATCTCCCTGCTGTAATATTGCCTTCGGGAGGGGTAAATCCTTTTTATATTGCCACAAATCCTACGCGCCATTAAACCCACATTGACAACCATGTATTCTTTCAGTGTAGCCACTCTCCAGCTAACGAGACTGATGAGGCCTAGGTGATTGGAAAATATACAACCGTCTATTAGCAATTATTTAGTGTATGTTAGTACGTTTTAAATCAGAGAGAACAGATCTAAATCTATGTAAATGTCTGTATGTCTCACATGGGTAACGAAGTGTATGGAACTGTCTGTTTTCAACTGCTTATCCACTTCCATCAACTAATATGAGCAGAATCGTAATCAACCTAATATCTGGTTGTGATTTTCGACTTCAGATTTCCCGACAAAATGTGTTGCCTCTTCTATTTGACCTTAAATGTCTTCCCAAAGACAACAGATTGAGGTCTGTCATCCCTGGAGCCCAAGAGAATAACACACTCCTCCTGTGGCGGCAACCATGGGTACTACATATTCACGCAAACACACCTGACGTGGGTGTGTGTGTGTGTTCTGCCAATGCTCGGGGCAGTACAGGTACACACACTCACAAACATCAACACACACACACAAACACACACCACAATCACCATGCTTTTGGCTATTCCTCCCATGTCAAGGGACCTTTAAATCAGGTAGGGGTTTAACCGGTCCGATGGAGCCATCTGTCCTAACTTCCTCTATAGATCTGGCATGCTGTTTTAAACTGCCACCATGGAGCTTTAAGAAAAACTCACAATCTGCTCATCAAACTATTTTTGTTTCTCAAACTTTTTTTTCAAAAGGAGACATCGGTCAGGGGAATATTTGATGTACACTCTTCGAAAAAGGGTTCCAAAAGAGTTCTTTGCTGTCCCCATAGGAGAACCCTTTTTGGTTCCAGGTAGAACCCATTTGGGTTCCATGTAGAACCCTCTGTGGAAGAGCTCTATAGTGAATCCAAAAAGGTTCCACCTGGAACCAAAAAGGGTTCTTCAAAGGGTTTTCCTATGGGGACAGCCGAAAACTCTGTTTGTGGTGTTTCACTTTGGTGCCTTTCATTGGGTCTGCCCACTCGCTGTGTAACGTAAGTGTTGGTCCCGCCTCCGGGTTCCATCCTGTATCACCCTCTCCCCCAAATCATCACCCCCACCTCGCAGTGAGCACTGGCATGAGATCAGAGGAACATGGCTCTTCCTGTGTCACCAGCTCTTGGCACAGTTTCCAACACATGACAGTGGGGGGAGGGGGGCATTAATACTGTTGAATTTTACATTCCAGCCATTACAGTGAGCCCATTCTCCAATAACTCCTCCCACCAGCAATCTCTGCTTATCTCATACTACACTAAAGGTACTTACTCTTCTATCCTGTTCTCATACTGTACTAGAGGTGGTATCTACTCTTCTGTCCTGATCTCTTACTGTACTTGAGGAGGTACCTACTCTTCTGACCTGATCTCATACTGTACTAGAGGAGGTACCTACTCTTCTGTCCCGATCTCTTACTGTAATAGAGGAGGTATCTACTCTTCTGACCTGATCTCATACTGTACTAGAGGAGGTACCTACTCTTCTGTCCTGATCTCTTACTGTAATAGAGGAGGTATCTACTCTTCTGTCCTGATCTCATTCTGTACTAGAGGAGGTACCGACTCTTCTGTCCTGATCTCAAACTGTACTACACGTACCTGCTCTTCTGTCCTGATCTCATTCTGTACTAGAGGAGGTACCTACTCTTCTGTCCTGATCTCATACTGTACTAGGATGTACCTGCTCTTCTGTCCTGATCTCATACTGTACTAGAGGTACCTACTTCTGTCCTGATCTCTTACTGTACTAGAGGTGGTATCTACTCTTCTGTCCTGATCTCTTACTGTACTAGAGGAGGTATCTACTCTTCTGTCTTGATCTTAAACTGTACTAAAGGTACATGCTATTCTTTCCTGATCTCATAATGTACTAGAGGTACCTACTTCTGTCCTGATCTCTTATTGTACTAGAGGTGGTATTCACTCTTCTGTCCTGATCTCATACTGTACTAGATGATGTACCTGGTCTTCTGTCCTGATCTCATACTGTACTAGAGGTACCTACTTCTGTCCTGATCTCATACTGTACTAGAGGTACCTATTTCTGTCCTGTTCTCATACTGTACTAAAGGAGGTACTTACTCTTCTGTCCCGATCTCATACTACACTAGGAGGTTCTTACTCTTCTGTCCTGATCGCATACTGTTTTAAAGGAGGTACCAACTCTTCTGTCCTGATCTCATACTTTACTAGAGGAGGTACCAACTCTCCTCTTCTGATCTCATACTGTAATAGAGGAGGTACCTACTCTTCTGTCCTGTCCTCATACTTTACTAGAGGAGGTACCAACTTTTATGTCCTGATCTAATTCTGTACTAGAGGTACCTACTCTTCTGTCCTGATCTCATTCTGTACTAGAGGATGTACCTACTCATCTGTCCTGATCTCATACTGTACTTAAGGTAATTCCCCATCTGTCCTGATCTCATTTTAAAGAGCAACAGCCAACTGAAAGATTGGTATGGCATAACCACAGAAATGCTGGGTTGTGATTATTCAGTATAAAGCTGTAGAGGGTCTTTGTCTTTCAGGAAACCCCTCAACCCTCCTTTACATGCATCTTTGAATGACGTCACTCATGCGTCCTGGCTAGTAGGAATATTAAGTCTTCAACTGAGAGCACAGAGATACGTGGTGATGATACATGAGAGCGAGGGTAAAAGCTAACATGGTCTAGATGCCCTGTGGGCTGAGCGAGCTAACATGGCCTAGAAGCACAGTTGGCTGAGCGAGCTAACATGGCCTAGAAGCACAGTTGGCTGAGCAAGCTAAAATGGCCTAGAAGCACAGTTGGCTGAGCAAGCTAACATGGCCTAGAAGCACAGTTGGCTGAGCAAGCTAACATGGCCTAGAAGCACAGTTGGCTGAGCAAGCTAACATGGCCTAGAAGCACAGTTGGCTGAGCAAGCTAACATGGCCTAGAAGCACAGTTGGCTGAGCAAGCTAACATGGCCTAGAAGCAATGTGGGCTTAGCAAACTAAAGGATGCAATGGTGAACTGGTGAAAACAGAGCATCAGCGGTCATACCGGTACTGTAATATGCCCCGGCTGGATGATAGACTCACACACCAGAAGCGGATGCACGCACACACGCATGCGCAAGGACACACACACACAGAGACAAACACTTTCCCAAGCCTGCTATTGTCAGGACAGGATAGTCTGACCACAAGGTCAGTGAACTGTTAAATCCAATTATATGCAATTATCCAGCCCTCCTTATACCAAAGAAAGCGCTTTATCGGAACAGGGAAGAAGTGAAAATTGAAACTGGAAGCTGTGTTCTCTACTGGATACTATCCTCCAGCAACGGATCCAACCCTAGGGCTTTCATTTACAATCAAAGCCCAAGGTGATGTACCACTACTGGGGTAGCTGGCCGGTTTCCATTCCATACAAGAAGTTCAGGGCTAACACATATGATTGTGTGTCTACAGTCTTTACCGTTGTTAGACTGGGCTTGTGTTGCTACCGTGTAATTGCTTAGTAAATACTTGGTGTGTTTACCGTGAAATAAAGTGCTACCACTGTGTGTCTACATGGGATTAGATTGGGGATAGAGTGCGTCCCAATTCGCACACTATTCACTGTTTAGTACACTACTTTTGACCACAGCCCTATGATCCCTGGTCAAAGCAGGGTGACATTTAGAATCAATGTGCTGTCGAAGGGTGTTAAAGTTTAAGGGGGCGACTTTGAGAGAAGGGTTTGTTTCAGACAGTCGTCTGCAGTTATCTGTTTCAATCTCTTCCGATATACAGCCAGGTAATTATGACTAATTACTCTATAGCGAGAGCTAGCACCTATCGAGATAAAGATGGATACACACTAAAGGGATTTGGCCTGCCTGGAGAGGATTGAAGAGACTGGGAAGGGATATGTGTTTCAGGACATTCCATCATTATCAGTTACCCAGTTACACATAATTAAGGCCACGGTAAGAATGAATGGGAAAATAAATCCATTATCAAAAAAAGTTTTTTTTTTTTTTTGCATAGAGCTTTCAATTGACTCCCTACGCTTGTAAAATGTAACGTCAAAACCTCCTTACGTGAAACATATATACATAGAATCCACAGTTGCTCGCCTCCATCCATATTTGGACGTAGAAATAAATGACATATACACATGGATTCTTTAAGAATATACAGTAGCTATGCCTCATGAGCTTAGTTCATCTATCAGTCTCCATTTGAACCAATAATATAACCTTGTTTAACTCCACTGTTTATAAACAATTTACTCAAAACACGGTTAAAACTCTATGATATGATAGCATGGATGGTCAGTCCTTGCATCCATAGCTCTGTCTATTGATCTGAGAGTGGTTACATCCCTTAGCTTTTACCAAAACAAAGAGGCAGAGCCGGCTTTGTTGTTGTTTCACCAAAGGATTCTAGAAACAACAGTCATGCAATGCAATTCAATGCAATGCAATTCAATGCAATGCAATCACATATCAGTTGCATTTAAATTCCCTTTGAAAACGCCGTATACAGAAAATGTGTGATACTGTCTGCTTGGACAAGGCTGGTGATTTGTGATAAAGCCATTCTCTAAGAGGCCTTGCGTGTCTCTTTGTCCTTTGCTTGTGTGATGCAGGCTTTGGGAGGCATGCGGAGGTGGAAGAATGATCAATGTCATCTTCACTTCATTTCTATGATCAATGGGCTCTCTTCAGGCTCGGCACCCAGGTTTGGGGAATTGTGTTTTTTAACAGCCGCCATCTGCCTCTATCCTCGAGGAACGGTGGCAAGCTGGGCTGTGCTGTGTGTGTGTGTGTGTGTGTGTGTGTGTGTGTGTGTGTGTGTGTGTGTGTGTGTGTATGTGTGTGTAGGTGTATGTGTGGGTGTTTGTGTATGGGCATACATATAGATGAGCCTTGCTCGCTTGCAGAGCTGCTGGTGTGAAAATGATTTAATTCCTTCAGTATGAGGTGTGTGTGTGTGTGTGTGTGTGTGTGTGTGTGTGTGTGTGTGTGTGTGTGTGTGTGTGTGTGTGTGTGTGTGTGTGTGTATGCAGTAGTCATAAAACATAGGGACATAAGGAGTAATGACATCATAGATGCTTCATTAATTCTTAAAAGACAACACAAATCAAACCAACAGATTGCTGCTTTAGACTCAGTGTAAAAATAAAAACCCATTGGGGAAACATATAGAGCAAAACTGCATCTTCGTAAAATATTGATGTACTGTATCTTATCCATAGTGTCATACTGTACAAATGTAATTTGACCAGTATTGTCGGAGCAAAATAATCTTGCAGCAACTGGATTTGAACATTTATTCCATAATGTTGTTTGATCTGTGGTTAGGCTAATAACTGCTGGAATTAGGTGCCATGAAAAGTGTAATACATAAAGGGATGGTAGTCTGAGTTTTCAGTCAATTTATACTGAACAAAAATATGAAACCCAACATACTACAAGATTTTACTGAGTTACAGATCATATAAGGAATCAGACCAAATAAATACATTCACTAATCTATGGATTTCACATGACTGGGAATACAGATACTCATCTATTGGTCAAAGATACCTTAAAAATGATGGGCCTCACATTCTTGTCACGGTATTTCTGCGTATTAAAATTGACATCAATAAAATACAATTGTGTTCATTGTCTGTAGCTAATTGAATCAAAACAAATAATGTTATTGGTCACATACACATGTTTAGCAGATGTTTTTACGGGTGGAGTGAAATGCTTGTGTTTCTGGGCTCCAACAGTGCAGTAATATCTAACAATTCACAACAATACACACAAACCTAAAAGTAAAAGAAAGAAATTAAGGAAAATATCAATATTAGGATGAGCAATGTCAGAGTGGCATAGACGGAGATACAGTAGAATAGAATAGAGTATATACATATGAGATGAGTAAAGCAAAAATATGTAAACATTATTAAAGTGACTAGTGTTCCATTATTAAAGTGGCCAGTGATTTCCTATGTATATAAGGCAGCATTCTCTAAGGTGCAGGGTTACGTGACCGGGTGGAGGCCGGCTAGTGGTGGCTACTTAAGAGTCTGATGACCTTGAGATAGAAGCTGTTTTTCAGTCTCTCGGTCCCAGCTTTGATGCACCTGTACTGACCTGTAAATATGTAAACGTATTTGTGCACAACATTTGAGATAAATAAGCTTTTTGCACATATGGAAAAATTCTGGGAGCTCATGAAGCATGGGACCAACACTTGACATGTTGCATTTATATTTTTGTTCAGTGTATGTAAAACGCAAAGTTCACCTCCATTTCCTGTGGTGCAGGTAAATTCTCAGCAACAAAAGAGTGATCAAATGAAGATCCTATATCTGTAAATGAGAAACGTGATTCCCACATGTACGCAAGTATGTGTGCTTACCTACTGTAGGTGTGAGATTCCCTATATGTGCACATAAGCAAAACTGTAAATTTAGGCTATATGCAGCTGTGTGTTTGTGTGTTTCCATGAAGATAGTGTGTGTGTGCGTGTGTGTGTGTGAGAGAGTCCTGTTTGTGTGCCAGGGACCATTGGAGATTGCCTCTGGATATTATGCATACAGAAATGACCGTGGGTGTGCAAAAGATTTAATGTGTGTTCATATAAATGTCTGGGCGTGTGTGTGTGTGTGTGAGCGTGCGTGTGCATTAGTGTGCCTGTGTGTGTGTTTGTGCCACCGCGAGTGTGTGTGTGTGTGTGTGTGTGTGTGTGGTCCGCCTCTCTTATCTCCCTCTGCCAGGCCCTCTCTGCTCACACTCACTCCAAAGAGCTTCTAGCTGTCACTCATGGCGTCATGCAGCCCTGACAAATGTCACAGAGACGAGAGGCGAGAGAGAGGGGCCAGTGGCGCCAGGTTCGGCCCCATTCGTTCGAAAAAGCTGGGGTTACACACAGGGCCGTTATCCGCTGGCTCCCGACCACAGCACACTCACCCCCTTACTGCAAACCCCACTGAAGCCCTCTGGGGTAATCTGGGAAGATCCACTGTAATAGCATTTTACATGACATTTTAGTCATTTAGCAGACACTCTTATTCAGAGCGACTTAGAATTAGTGCATTCGTCTTCAGATAGCTTGATGAGAAAATCACACATCACAATCGTATCATCACAATCGTATCACATTTTCCCTCAACAAATTATTTATCAGCAAATCAGTGCTTGCGGGAAAAGAGTGGAGTGGTTTTTCTTTTTCTTTTTTCACCCCAGCTAACAGTCATTTTGATGTGTGTGTGTGAGAGAGGTTTAAATGTGAGAGGTTTTAATACTGGCTTGATTTGGTGACATCTGATGATGTAGTTGGCAGGCAGGGCTGATCCTCCTAAAGCACACAGAGAGATTTATAGTACACACACGCACATCGTACACATCACACGCACACAGACCACACACACTGACACACAGCAACACTCACCGTCCGACACAGACAGACACACACACACAGACAGACACAGACACAGACACAGACACACACACACACACACACACACACACACACACACACACACACACACACACACACACAGTTCTGTCGAGTGGCAGATGAGCGGGAATATCAGAAGCCTTTTCAGATTATAATTACAAATCTAGCCAACACATGCAGGACTGCAAAATGGCATCCTGCCGTTCATGTCATGGCAAACACCCACAAACACAAACACACACAAACACAAACACCCACAAACACAAACACACACAAAAACACAAAAACACAAACAAAAACACAAACACAAACACACACACACACACACACACACACACAAACACATATATTTAACACCATGACAGACTGACCAGGTGAATCCAGGTGAAAGTTATGATCCCTTATTGATGTCACCTGTTAAATCCACTTCAATCAGCGTAGATGAAAGGGCAAGACAAAAGATTGAAGTGTCTTTAAACAGGGTATGGTACTAGGTGCCAGGCGCACCGGTTTAAGTGTGTCAAGAATTGCAACACTGCTTGGTTTTTCACGCTCAACAGTTTCCTGTGTGTATCAAGAATGGTCCATCACCCAAAGGACATCCAGCCAACGGCAGGTCAGTGGTCGAAAACGGGTCGTTGATGAAAGAGGACAAAGGAGGCTGACAGGAATTGTGCAGAGCAGCAAGCGGATACAGTTAATCAACTGACAGTACGGCACAGCATTGGTGCCCAAAGACCCATAAAGAATGCACAACTCGTTGTATCTTGACATGAATGGGGTATGGCAGCCGATGACCTTACAGAGTCACAGTTCTTTCAGCAAAAAAAACACGAAACTGCAGTTGCAGTGGGCTAAGGAACGAAAACACTGGACACTGGAGAATTGGAAAAACATTTCCTGGTCTGATGAATCCCGGTTCCTGCTGTTTCACACAGATGGGAGGACTAGGGAATGGAGAAAACCACGAGTGCATGCATCCGTCATGCTGCGTGTCAACATTGCAGGCTGGTGGTGATGGTGTGGAGTGTGGCACACGTTGGGTCCCTTGATAAAAGTGGAGCAACGCAGGATAGTGCCACAAGTCTAGGAGGTCCAGGAATGGTTCCATGAACATGACAGTGAATTCAGCATACTGCAGTGGCCTGCCCAGTCACTAGATCTCAATGCAATTTAGTGATATAGAAGGATAGGTGATATAGTAGGATAGGTGATATAGAAGGCTTGGTGATATAGTGTGATATAGAAGGCTAGGTGATATAGTGTGATATAGAAGGCTAGGTGATATAGTGTGATATAGAAGGCTAGGTGATATAGAAGGATAGGTGATATAGAAGGCTTGGTGATATAGTGTGATATAGAAGGCTAGGTGATATAGAAGGCTTGGTGATATAGTGTGATATAGAAGGCTAGGTTATATAGAAGGCTAGGTTATATAGAAGGCAGGATGATGTAGAAGGCTAGGTGATATAGAAGGCAGGGTGATATAGAAGGCTAGGGTGATATAGAAGGCTAGGTGATAGAGAAGGCTAGGTGATATAGTAGGATAGGTGATATAGTGTGATATAGAAGGCTAGGTGAAATAGAAGGCTAGGTGAAATAGAAGGCTAGGTGATATAGTGTGATATAGAAGGCTAGGTGATATAGAAGGCTAGGTGATATAGAAGGCAGGGTGATGTAGAAGGCTAGGTGATATAGAAGGCAGGGTGATATAGAATGCTAGGGTGATATAGAAGGCTAGGTGATAGAGAAGGCTAGGTGATATAGTGTGATATAGAAGGCTATTTGATATAGAAGGCTAGGTGATATAGTAGGATAGGTGATATAGTGTGATATAGAAGGCTAGGTGATATAGAAGGCTAGGTGATATAGTGTGATATAGAAGGCTAGGTGATATAGAAGGCTAGGTGATATAGTATGATATAGAAGGCTTGGTGATATAGAAGACTAGGTGATATAGCAGGCTAGGTGATATAGAAGGCTTGGCGATGTAGTGTGATATAGAAGGCTAGGTGATATAAAAGGCAGGCGATATAGAAGGCTAGGCGATGTAGAAAGCTAGGTGATATAGAAGGCTTGGTGATATAGAAGGCTAGGTGATATAAAATGCAGGTGATATAGTGTGATATAGAAGGCTTGGCGATGTAGTGTGATATAGAAGGCTAGGTGATATAAAAGGCAGGCGATATAGAAGGCTAGGCGATGTAGAAAGCTAGGTGATGTAGAAGGCTAGGTGATATCGAAGGCTTGGTGATATAGAAGGCTAGGTGATATAGAAGGCTAGGTGATATAGAAGGCTAGGTGATATAGAAGGCTAGGTGATATAGCGGGCTAGGTGATATAGAAGGCTTGGTGATATAGAAGGCTAGGTGATATAGAAGGCTAGGTGATATAGTGTGATGTAGAAGGCTTGGTGATATAGTGTGATGTAGAAGGCTAGGTGATATAGTGTGATGTAGAAGGCTAGGTGATATAGTGTGATGTAGAAGGCTAGGTGATATAGTGTGATGTAGAAGGCTAGGTGATATAGAAGGCTTGGTGATATAGTAGGCTAGGTGATATAGAAGGCTAGGTGATATAGAAGGCTAGGTGATATAGAAGGCTAGGTGATATAGTGTGATGTAGAAGGCAAATAATGTTTTGTACACTCAGTGTACATGGTGTTACCACTGGTTCCTATCTGTCAGGGTCCAACAAAAGGCATTTGTCTGATTATCATCTTGCCGAGCCTGACTGTCTGTGAAGACGTTGACACGCCATGATGAGTGGACAACCTCATAAATAACAATGACTACCATCCATTTCGACTGCCAAGATACGCCATCACCATAAGTCTCCTCACTGAGAAAAACGCCAGGGAAAACACAAACGTATGCTCTCACACACTGAGACAATGATTTATAACCCCTTTACCTGTCGCACAGAGGTTCACACACACACACAGGTGATACTCTTGAATAAAAGTTATGTGATAAAGATCAGAGTCGGCTGGGCTGGGGTGGGGAGTATGTGTGTGTTCTATTTGTCCTGTAATGCGAAGCCCATTTCTCTTCCTGCTCACAGTGGCGTAAGCAGATTAGAATGTTTCTGTTTGCAACTGATGGGACATTTCTATTAGAATGTCTTTTAGTCTTATAGGGGTGTGTTATGCCTTCATATCTACTGCCTGGTTACCCAGGCACGTCCATCACAAGTAGCAACCTATCTGAAACGCAAAACAGAGAACTGCAACAACGATAAGAAGAAAACCTGGTTCAAAATGGATTCTGCTAGCATTTCTGTTGATTATGCCTAGGTAGCCACCAGGACTAGCAGTTTTCTGGTGATCATAGCCCTTTAATATCAGCATGACGCTGATTTCGTATAAGAGTTACACTCAACCCCCCATTCATCTGTGTCTCGAACACACGTTGCACACCAGTGTCTAGTTCAATGCAGCCTCCACTGCCTAGTCATTCATCCACTGCCTAGTCATTCAGAAGAGTCGTTTCTACAAGGAGCCCTAAGTTTATTGAAAGCCTAATATTGGCCTGTATATTGGACTGCTAATCAAGTCAAGTTCAAACATTGCCTTAACCGAAATGTATATACAGGCTTGGATATAGACATAATGATTTGATGTCTAGATTGTGTCCCAACAATAGAAGGGTTTTATTGCTCTGACTAGAAGATATTGTTCTCAATCAATATCAGAGCTTTTGAATATAATGGTTTTGATTAGAGGACAGGCTAACTGATTAGCCACTTATGCTATATATGAATCATGTTGTGTTGCATATTAGCTTGCATTAGCGGCCAATTGTACAGATGAAGTAGGCTTACACGGCAGAGGAGAATAGCAGGGTTAGAAACCCAAAATTGCTCACACACACAGAGATTTATAATGATTGTTAAAGCATAAATATAGATCCTGTTCAATCTAGGGAATGTGCTAAGGGCCGATAGTAGTGGGTGATGGGATGATGGAATGATTCTTTAGAAATGATCACGTCTGTGGGTTAGATCGAAACTTCAAAATGTCTGCTAATGTTATATATATATATATATATATATATAGTACCAATCAAACGTTTGGACACCCCTACTCATTCCAGGGTTTTTCTTTATTTTTACTATTTTCTACATTGCAGAATAATAGTGAAGACAGCAAAACTATGAAATAACACATATGGAATGACGTAGTAACCAAATAAGTGTAAAATATATATTTTATATTTGAGATTCTTCAAAGTAGCCACCTTTTACCTTGATGACAGCTTTGCACACTCTTGGCATTCTCTCAACCAGCTGCATGAGGTAATCACCTGGAATGCATCTCATGTGCCTTGTTAAAAGTTCATTTGTTGAATTTCTTTCCTTCTTAATGCGTTTGACGCAATCAGTTGTGTTGTGACAAGGTATTTTTTTATTTGGTATTTTATTAGGATACACATTAGCTGTTGCAAAAGCAGCAGCTACTCTTCCTGAGGTCCAACACAAACCATGACATAATACCGAACATGAATAGATAAGAACGGCTCAAGGACAGAACTATATACATGTTTTAAAAAGACACACATAGCCTACATATCAATGCATACACACAAACTATCTAGGTCCAATAGGGGAGAGGCGTTGTGCTGTGAGGTGTTGCTTTATCTGTTTTTTTTTTATATCAGGTTTGCTGTTTTTTCTAGCAATATGAGATGGAACAGAGTTCCATGCAATACTGGCTCTATATAAAACAGTACACTTTAACTTTGTTCTGGATTTGGGGACTGTGAAAAGACCCCTGGTGGCATGTCAGGTGGGGTAAGTGTGTGTGTCAGAGCCGTTCACGATGCAACATTTTGGGAATTTTCAACATAATAATGTTTCTTATAAAAATAAGAAGTGATGTAGTCAGTCTCTCATCAACTCTTAGCCAAGAGACACTGGCATGCATAGTATTTATATCAGCCCTCTGATTACAATGTAGAGCAAGACATGCCACTCTGTTCTGGGGCAGCTGCAGCTTAACTAGGTCTTTCCTTGCACTACTGGACCACACAACTGGACAATAATCAAGATTAGACAAAACTAGAGCCTGCGTATCTTGCTTTTTGGAGTGTGGTGTCAAAAAAGCAGAGCATATCTTTATTACAGACAGACCTCCCCATCTGTACAACCATTGAATCTATATGGTAGGGGTGCTATACAGAAGATAGCCCTATTTTGTAAAAGACCAAGTCCGTATTATGGCAAGAATAGCTCAGATAAGCAAAGAGAAATGACAGTCCATCATCACTTTAAGACATGAAGGTCAGTCAATAGGGAGAATTTCAAGAACTTTGAAAGTTTCTTCAAGTGCAGTCGCAAAAACCATCAAGCGCTATGATGAAACTGGCTCTCATGAGGACCCTCACTATATGAAAAGAAGACCCTCTACTGCAGACTACAAGTTCATTAGAGTTAACTGTACCTCAGATTCCAGCCAAAGTAAATGCTTCACGGAGTTCGGGTACCAGACACATCTCAAAATCAAAGAAACCACTGCTAAAGGATACCAATAAGAAGAAGACTTGCTTGGGCCAAGAAACACGAACAATGGACATGAGACTGGTGGAAATCTGTCCTTTGGTCTGAAAGGCACACTTAACCAGCATGGCTACCACAACATTCTGCAGCGATACGTCATCACATCTGGTTTGCGCTTAGTAGGACAATGACCCAACACACCTCCAGGCTGTGTAAGGGCTACTTGACCAAGAAAGAGAGTGATGGAGTGCTGCATCAGATGACCTGGCCTCCACAATCACCAAAACTCAACCCAATTGAGATGGTTTGGGATGAATTGAACCGCAGACTGAAGGAAAAGCAGCCAACAAGTGCTCAGCATATGTGGGAACTCCTTCAAGACTGTTGGAAAAACATTCCTCATGAAGCTGGTTGAGAGAATGTTTCACACTTTTTTTGGTTACGACATGAAGCCATATGTGTTATTTCATAGTTTTGATGTCTTCACTATTATTCTACTTTGTAGAAAATAGTAATAAAGAAAAACCCTTGAATGAGTAGGTGTCCAAACTTTTGACTGGCACTATATAGATGCAGTGGGGCAAAAAAGTATTTAGTCAGCCACCAATTGTGCACGTTCTCCCACTTAAAAAGATGAGAGAGGCCTGTAATTTTCATCATAGGTACACTTCAACTATGACAGACAAAATGAAAAAAAAAATCCAGAAAATCACATTGTAGGATTTTTTATGAATTTATTTGCAAATTATGGTGGAAAATAAGTATTTGGTCAATGACAAAAGTTTCTCAATACTGTGTTATATACCGGTTGTTGGCAATGACAGAGGTCAAACATTTTCTGTGAGTCATCACAAGGTTTTCACACACTATTGCTGGTATTTTGGCCCATTCTTCCATGCAGATCTCCTCTAGAGCAGTGATGTTTTGCGGCTGTTGCTGGGCAACACGGACTTTCAAATCCCTCCAAAGATTTTCTATGGGGTTGAGATCTGGAGACTGGCTAGGCCACTCCAGGACCTTGAAATGCTTCTTACGAAGCCACTCCTTCATTGCCCGGGCAGTGTGTTTCTGATCACTGTCATGCTGAAAGACCCAGCCACGTTTCATCTTCAAAGCCCTTGCTGATGTTGGAAGGAGGTTTTCACTCAAAATCTCATGATACATGGCCCGATTCATTCTTTCCTTTACACGTCGTCCTGGTCCTTTTGCAGAAAAACAGCCCCAAAGCATGATGTTTCCACCCCCATGCTTCACAGTAGGTATGGTGTTCTTTGGATGCAACTCAGCATTCTTTGTCCTCCAAACACAACGAGTTGAGTTTTTACCAAAAAGTTATATTTTGGTTTCATCTGACCATATGACATTCTCCCAATCTTCTTCTGGATCATCCAAATGCTCTCTAGCAAACTTCAGACGGGCCTGGACATGTACTGGCTTAAGCAGGGGGACACGTCTGGCACTGCAGGATTTGAGTCACTGGCGGCGTAGTGTGTTACTGATGGTAGGCTTTGTTACTTTGGTCCCAGCTCTCTGCAGGTCATTCACTTGGCCCCCCCGTGTGGTTCTGGGATTTTTGATCACTGTTCTTGTGATCATTTAGACCCCACGGGGTGAGCTCTTGCGTGGAGCCCCAGATCGAGGGAGATTATCAGTGGTCTTGTATGTCTTCCATTTCCTAATAATTGCTCCCACAGTTGATTTCTTCAAACCAAGCTGCTTACCTATTGCAGATTCACTCTTCCCAGCCTGGTGCAGGTCTACAATTTTGTTTCTGGTGTCCTTTGACAGCTCTTTGGTCTTGGCCATAGTGGAGTTTGGAGTGTGACTGTTTGAGGTTGTGGACAGGTGTCTGTTATACTGATAACAAGTTCAAACAGGTGCCATTAATAGAGGACAGAGGACAGAGGAGCCTCTTAAAGAAGAAGTTACAGGTTTGTGAGAGCCAGAAATCTTGCTTGTTTGTAGGTGACCAAATACTTATTTTCCACCATAATTTGCAAATAAATTCATTAAAAATCCTACAATGTGATTTTCTGGATTTTTTTTCTTCTCATTTTGTCTAGTTGAAGTGTACCTATGATGAAAATTACAGGCCTCTCTCATCTTTTTAAGTGGGAGAACTTGCACAATTGGTGGCTGACTAAATACTTTTTTGCCCCACTGTATATATGAATTACATTACTGTGTAGGCTACAGTACATAGATTAACATTTCCTTTGACAAAATGCTCCTTCGGTGACTGGTTCAAAAGGCATCCAAGAACCACTCTGGAAGAAAATAGAAAAACAGTGTGGTGTGTCAAGGCAATCATTTATTCTAGTTGGGGCAGCGAGAACTCACTCTACAGCATGCATTGGATTCTGGTCATGAGCAAGCTAATTTTTCATTGAACATAATTGCACTACTTCGCTCTAGACATTCTCACATAGGCCCGCCTTTTAAAATGTGACTATATTACTATTGACCATGCATCTGGCCCCACAAAAGTATCTTCAATCTGCCGCCATTGAACACATTTATGTAAATGCTTTTTGAAGACTTCTTAAATACAGCTTAAATAGCCTTTCACATCACACACTTTCCTCAGCAGCTGGGCAACTTTTTCTAAATTAATTACCATTTCATAACATCAAGACCAATAAAAAAAGACGCCGTTCAGAAACAGCAGACTCAAAGCTCGAGTGGCTGTCACGCCGTATTGCCGTGACAACATTTAAAAAAAAATGTTTTAATAAAAAATCCCTACCAGTCTGATTTAATGAGTGTCGTCAGCTCTGCTTTGCACTTGAATGAGGAAGAAAGGATGGGGGATGTTATAAAAGGAAAAATAAAGAAAAAAGGAATATTGAGCAAAGAAAAGGACAAAAAAAACAATTGAATTTAACTCTGAATCCTCTGTGCATCATTTTTCAAAACGTAGCGCTATGCCCAATCCCAATTTCCTCCTCGTTTGATGTGCACATGGCCTGAGCAGTCTCCTCAGTGGATGAATTAGCAGAGCTCACTCGCCTATTGTAAAGAGGCAGACGTTCTCTCCCGATGGCTTCGCACAACGTGGCCCAGGAGCTGAGATACAGAGGGAGCGGCAGGCGAAGGAACAGAGACGACAGCCTGGAACTTGTTCACTCATACATTCACTGTTACGTCTAAGTTGTAAATGTACCGTTTTCCCTTCATTGAAAATCAATACACAGAGAACAGCCAGGCACGACCATGGAGAGAGGGGTTGTGGAACTATTTCCATTTTTTTTTTATTTCACCTTTATTTAACCAGGTAGGCTAGTTGAGAACAAGTTCTCATTTACAACTGGCCAAGATAAAGCAAAGCAGTGCGACACAAACAACAACCCAGAGTTACACATGGGATAAACAAACATACAGTCAATAATAAAATAGAAAAAGTATACAGAATGTGCAAATGAGGTAGGATAAGGGAGGTAAGGCAATACATAGGCCATGGTGGTGAGATAATTACAATATAGCAATTGAACACTGGAGTGATAGATGTGCAGAAGATGAGTGTGCAAGTAGAGATACTGGGGTGCAAATTAGCTAAATAAATAAAATAAATAACAGTATGGGGATGAGGTAGTTGGATGGGCTGTTAACAGATGGGCTATGTACAGGTGCAGTGATCTGTGAGCTGCTCTGACAGCTGGTGCTTAAAGCTAGTGAGGGAGATATGAGTCTCCAGCTTCAGTGATTTTGGCAGTTCATTCCAGTCATTAGCAGCAGAGAACTGGAAAGAAAGGCAGCCAAAGGAGGAATTGGCTTTGGGGGTGAGCAGTGAAATATACCTGCTGGAGCGCGTGCTACGGGTGGGTGCTGCTATGGTGACCAGTAAGCTGAGATAAGGCGGGGATTTACCTAGCAAAGACTTATAGATGACCTGGAGTCAGTGGGTTTGGCGACAAATATGAAGCGAGGACCAGCCAATAAGAGCATACAGGTCGCAGTGGTAGGTAGTATATGGGGCTTTGGTGACAAAACGGATGGCACTGTGATAGCAAACTGGATGCAGTCTGAGTAGAGTGTTGGAGGCTATTTTATAGATGACATCACCGAAGTCAATGATCGGTAGGATAGTCAGATTTATGAGGGTATGTTTGGCAGCATGAGTGAAGGATGCTTTGTTGCGAAATAGGAAGCAGATAATAGACTTAATTTTGGATTGGAGATGCTTAATGTGAGTCTGGAAGGAGAGCTATGTGCTGAAATATTCTGAAGTATTCTGCTGCTGCATATGTCGACTAGCTAGTTCTACATATTCTCCAGCGCTTTAGGCTACGACGTGGTCAGTGGGTGTGATGTGTTGGCCAAGTACATGTGGTTTTCATGCACGCTCGGGGTCATTCTATGATATAGTACTGCATGTGTAATCCTTGAACCATTCCTGTCAGTGTCCAGGCCCTGTCATGTACTGTATGCAGTGATCAGATCCTGATGTGAAACCGCTGAACTGTATATGTTAACATGCTTGGGTATGCTCAAACAATGCGCTTCGTGCCTCAGGTCTTATTGCCTGTTGCCTACCGCTGCTGTAGCTCCCAGACACACACACACACACACACACACACACACACACACACACACACTTCTACTGCCACATACACTGTTTTTCAGGAGAATGTTTATGTGTTTTATAGCATCAGTTATTGGAGCAGGCGACAAAGAAATATAATTAAATATTTATCAGGTGTCCATTGTGATTTCATGAGAACGAGAGAGACCGAGTCTTGGTTAACCCAGAACTAAAGTTTTGCGTAATTGGTCAGATGCTCAATTAGATTCTGGGTCCATGCATGTTAAGAGAAGAGATGAAGAGATGCTAGACCGAGGAGCAGAACCAGAGACGAGGAGCTCCACCCTCCCTCTTTGAAAGTTACAGGCAAGTGTGTGGGTCAAAATGTTCCCTCCCTTTCTGAAATTAGAAAGATGCTGTTGTTCAAATACGTAGTGACAAAAAAACAAAACACCCAATCTCGGTTCCATGGTACCATTTAAGTTTACCTAGTCTGTCTATGAGTGTTTAAGTGGAAGGAGGAGACAGGAAGAGAGTAGTCGGATTGCTAGTGTTTAAGTGGAAGGAGGAGACAGGAAGAGGTTGCTCACGACAGTGTACCAATGCTCCAGCTTGACACGTCTGTAGAAGCTCCAGTGTCAGTTGGGACAGACGAGTCAGAAATGGGAAGCGGGTCACCAGTAACATCACTGCCATATCCACTTCTTTGCTGAACAGGAGAACAATTCCCACCGGCCTTTTAAGTCCCACCTGCCCAAACTCATGATTTGTTGGGGGAGTTGTCTGTCTGAAGAGGACCCTCCCCTTTGGCCATTGCCTACCGTATGATGCTCCAAGGTCTGGGATATCCGAGACTAGGAAGAGACTATGGGGGAGAGAGAAAGAGAGGATGTGAGACAGTCGAGTTCAGGATAGAGAGAGAAAGAGAGAATGTGAGACAGACAAGTTCAGGATTGAGAGAGAAAGAGAGAATATGAGACAGACAAGTTCAGGATAGAGAGAGAAAGAGAGGATTTGAGACAGTCAAGTTCAGGATAGAGAAAGTAAGAGGGGAGAGAAGGAAACGATGTCCGTCTGAGTTGAGAGACTCGATGAAGAGGGAGGAAGGAATACAGTTGTATGCAGACGTCCTATTTACAGAACCTCACCACATCTATTTTGGGCTTTTCTCTCACTGACGTCAACCACCTACACTGTTTATAGCATTCACAAGAGAGAGACTCTACTGAATGCTAAGTGTGCCAAGTCATCATTTAGCTACATCTGACTTCTACCTCTGAAAATAGTGGAACTTGACAGCAGTTTAAAGTTCAGAGTTTAAAAAAAAAAAAAAATTATTGGGTTGGTGAAACTGGGACTCAAACCTGGTTCCCTGTGAATCAGCCATTAAACCAAGAGGCTTGGGACTCATGACAAGGTGGATAAGTGTTGTGCTAAGGTTGATACAATATCAAAGTCATCAGACGTCATGAAAGAGAGAACAGAACCAGTGTCCTTTTAGTACAGTACTAGAGTTAACTTTCCCGCAATTCACAGGATGGTTTTCCAGAAATCCCGATTGGTGGATTCCAGATTTCCTGATAATTCCCTTCTTATTCCGGAAATCTTACAACCGAGATTTCTGGAAAACCTGGGAACTTGACAACCACATACATGTCGTTGAACTTGCACCAGGCATCAGCGGTTAACAAATCAAATCAAATCAAATTTTATTTGTCACATACACATGGTTAGCAGATGTTAATGCGAGTGTAGCGAAATGCTTGTGCTTCTAGTTCCGACAATGCAGTAATAACCAACAAGTAATCTAACTAACAATTCCAAAACTACTGTCTTATACACAGTGTAAGGGGATAAAGAATATGTACATAAGGATATATGAATGAGTGATGGTACAGAGCAGCATAGGCAAGATACAGTAGATGGTATCGAGTACAGTATATACATATGACATGAGTATGTAAACAAAGTGGCATAGTTAAAGTGGCTAGTGATACATGTATTACATAAGGATGCAGTCGATGATATAGAGTACAGTATATACGTATGCATATGAGATGAATAATGTAGGGTAAGTAACATTATATAAGGTAGCATTGTTTAAAGTAGCTAGTGATATATTTACATCATTTCCCATCAATTCCCATTATTAAAGTGGCTGGAGTTGAGTCAGTGTCAGTGTCAGTGTGTTGGCAGCAGCCACTCAATGTTAGTGGTGGCTGTTTAACAGTCTGATGGCCTTGAGACAGAAGCTGTTTTTCAGTCTCTCGGTCCCAGCTTTGATGCACAGAACTAGAAACTAGTACTGTGAATATGAGAACTGTAGAACAACCTGGTGATTTTAGTCTGGATCCAGCTAATCAGCAAGTAACATCAGAGGATTTCTTCTCCATTAGCATTATCAACTAATCAATTGATTTCCTAATGAGCTCATACAGTTAATCTGCAGTGCTCCAGTGATCATTTTGTCAGGGCAAGGCCATGCACTGGAGAACAGATTCACCCGGAGAAAAATAAACTATATGTCCATAATATGGTTATTCCGGTTATTCAATCAAACACTGTAGCCAGGAGTAAATCCAAAACAACAGTCTTGCAGTACGGTGTGAATACAGTGTCTGAGTGTGATTCCTTTTTGCCCCACAATTTACTACCCATTTGAAACATAAAACATTGGATGCAAGAGTTTATTTTGAAAACACATTGCAATCAGGTTGATGGTCTAGGGGACGATTATGACAAATGATGCTTCTAAAATAGCATCCTTCCCACTGTACAATAGAGTAGCCCTCTTCATGTAGCTAAAGAGTTGTGGCAAGCAAAGTCGTGTATAAACCCTCCAACAGCCCTAAGACTGCTGTAATGAAGCATAATGGTGGTAATTATATCTGAAAGAGAGAGTTGAAAGGCTGTGTTAGAAACGCTGAGGGAGAGAGAGAATGTGAGAGCCTATGGAGAGGCAGAGAGAGTGAGGGAAATGGAGGGAGTCGAGGGAGAGCAAGAAAATTCCCCAAATGGTTTTCAGGCCTACCTTAGAGCACTAAGGAGGTCTGTTGCCTGTACAGAAGTGTTACGACACGTTGTAAAACACTACTTGGTCACACAGAGGTCCGCTGCTTCCAGAGAGAGCGAGAGAGCAAGTTGCTAATAACCTTGTTACAACTACGGTGTCCATATTAGGACACACATCCATGGAAGTTGTGCCAGAATCACTTGGTGTTGTTCCTAATATGAACACCGTACAGCAATATTATCCCTGACTGACGTTTTATTACACATGGTATACACCGTCCAGCGAAATGCTAACTCTCACCCTACAGTACATTTTACCATAAGACTTATACGACTTGGTGAAAAGACTCCAAATAGGGCATTGCTTTGGTGTCCTAACCTGTGTACGGAAGATATATATATATATATATGTGTGTGTGTGACGAGATTCAGGAAGCTGGGCATTTAGCTCTACTTCCTACTTCACAGTAGGGCAGTTTGAAAAAAATATATAAATACAATTATTGTTGCAGAAATGCCTTCTTGAACATGTGAACTTGAACCTTAATAACAAAAGTGTATATGATCGGTAAATATGAACGCAAATGTTAAATTACGAGTTAAGCCAAGGAGAAAGCACTGAGTTATATATATATACTGAGTTATATTATATATATATATAAGAAAGACAGGATCTTTCCTGGCTTGCCATGATTGGCTGAGATAATGAGGGGCTGGACATGCTGAGAGTTGAATCCTGATTGGTCTGTCATGTCACAGACTTCGGTCTATAACAGAATGGGCTCTTCCCTGTGTGAAAATATCAGCAAAATATGCAAGGTTTTTTTCTCCTACTTTATAAACTTTTATAAACAAGTTTATAAACTTTCAAAGCAAGATAACGTTCCCAAGTTTCCTCCAACTACAGTGTATGTGATATACCATTTTGATGCTCCGACTTTGTACTTTTATGAAACATTTTAAAAAAGGAAATCACAAAATTAGACTTAAGCTCACATAGAGAAATCTGGTCATATATAGTACTGTACATTTGTCCATAAGCCTTAGTCAGCCACTGCATACAAGGTATATGAGTGCCATACAAAAGACACATTCAGTACTTTACATTACTACGTGCAATACAGTCAGACGTCCTGTGCAAAATAGACAGTTATCTGATTTGTCCTCTGCATATTAATGGGGTTGTATCTGCACTTTGGAGATCTGACCAGTTGATCACACTTCATTTGGATCGTCCAGATAGTACATGTGTAGATGCTCTACAGATGATCATACTGTCATACTTATCTGTTGATAAGCAACTGCCTGCTAAGGTTACGGTTAGGGTTAGGTTTAGAATAAAGGTAAGGGTTATGGTTAGGTATGGAATTAAGTTTAGGACTAGGATAAGGGTTAAGGTTAGGGTTAGGGTTAGGTTTAGAATAAAGGTAAGGGTTATGGTTAGAATTAAGTTTAGGACTAGTATATGGGTTAAGGTTAGGTTTAGAATAAAGGGTTAAGGTTTGGGTTGGAATTAAGTTTAGGACTAGGATAAGGGTTAAGGTTAGGGTTAGGGTTAGGTTTAGAATAAAGGTAAGGGTTATGGTTAGAATTAAGTTTAGGACTAGTATATGGGTTAAGGTTAGGTTTAGAATAAAGGGTTAAGGTTTGGGTTGGAATTAAGTTTCGGACTAGGATAAGGGTTAATAAATAAGTGTTACTAGATAGTTAGTTGAAGTGTTATTGACAGTCCATCTGTAGACACACTACACACTATCCAAATGAAGTGTTACCGACCAGTTTTCCCACATTGGAGAACTGAGAAACAGTCCTAGTATCAGTGAAACACAGTGGGTCTACGGCCGCTCACTGTCTGGCCAGCGTTGAAAGAGATAAATATACATAACAAGCTACAGCATTTTGGCATCTCTTCTGTCCACAGTAAAGAGCATGAGGGCAGTAAATAGCAGGTCAATTGGTCTCCTCGGGGTCTTTGGTGGTGTTTATTACACTAATGGCTGTTGGAGACCGTCTGCCGGCTTCTGTTGTTATCTTGTAAACAAATATATTCCATTTATTTTAGTGTTGTCTGGAGCCTGTCATAAGGAGCTGTAAAGTATCACATTGATTATAGTGTTAGCTGTAGAATGCTAACTGCTAGCCATTGTTAGCCACATCATATGCATGCTTTTAAGTTTCCTTTGAACAAGATATTTAGGTAAAGGATGAACATAAGGTACTGCTCAATCTTTGATTATAAAGATCGAAACTGACAATAAATGTTACCAATTTTACCTGGAACAAGGCACAGGTAAAGCACAGCACTGAGATGTTTGGGCTCACACCAACAAACCGAGCGATTATGGTCGGCCGGATCACAGACAGATAATGGTACACTTGTTCTTTTTCAACTGGGGATCGATATTTCCAGAGAACAGCGATCAATGTAGTTCACTTGAAATAGAGAGGTGGCTGGGTCCATCCTGACCTGGCTCTCCATCTAAACCTAGGCCCTGTTCTGTCTACATTAACCCTGCCTCCCCATTGGGCGCAGACGTCCGTTCAACGTCTAGTTTTCATTTACATTTGGTTGAGTAGTCAACGCGAATTCAAACAAAAATGTCACTCCGTCATTGGATTTAGGCTGAAGGTAGGTTGAAAATTCCCTGACGTTGATGACTTCTTGCTAATCCAATCAGTTTTCCACATTGATTCAACGTCATCACATTTACTTTTTTGGTTGAAAGGACTTGGAAACAACGTTGATTCAAACAGTTTTTGCCCAGTGGGTCTAGTCTACACACCCAAACTCCTCAGTCTGCCTCATAAGCCTCTGACATCTGGCCAAGAAAAGCTTATACACAACAACTAGTAAACAAACAAGTTCACATCCTGTGTGGGGGCCATTTTGGATTCGCTCCAGCATAAAAAAAAATCACCACCTGTCGCCAGCTCTATTTTTTCCATTGAAGTGAGACAGATTGCAATAAGCATAAATGTGAGCTTTTATTTCCATTCATGCTGTGCTGGCAAGAGCAGCAAAGCTGTGCGAAGGCAATAAACGTCAAAAGGGTAACGGTTTTACGGAGATGCTGTGTTTACTGTACATAAATATGTGCATAGTTATTGTCTTTATCTGCATATCGGCGGTTTAACGCTTGCTTGGGGAAATTAATGCGCCAATAAACTCCACAATGTTTACAGAAATACACTGAAGGGGGTCTTAGGTAGGCAACGGGGTGAGATAAAGCCACATCTAAAAGGAGACAGGTTTCTGAAACCACTTTAATTGTTATCTTGTGTTGGGATTACGTGCGATTGTTTTTGAACTGGAAAGTCAACCCAGATCTTGGCAACACGGAACAATATTGGTTCATTACAAAGGTAAACAGACCCAGAACATGGGTACGGTTCTGAAATCACACACCTCGTGAGTTATTAGTTGAATATCACTTACGATAGTTGAATACCATAAAATACCTCAGTCAGTATTCTACACTACAGCTATAAAGCCATGTCCATTCTATTTCCCTTCTACAGGGTTCCAAACAGCTACCGAAACAGGCGTTCATCTCCAATCAGTAAAAGCACGAAGAGGCATGACACACTCCTCCCTACCCTTCAACACCACCAACAACAACCTCTTCATTTTGACTAAGTCAAAGAGATGCCAAGGCAGAGATAGATCCTCTGTTACCTGGGACTCCACCACTCCAATCATTCAATTATTCCACCCGTCTGCCTGCAGAGAATTAAAAACAGCTTGGCCAAACGGGGGACCACGGGGGGAGGGGCCACGGGGCCCAAGGTGTGTATGTGTCTGCCTGTCACTCGAAGGGAACAGCTACATCTGCCGGCGCTGCTTCAGCCTCCTCTGAGGTGGGCTATGGAGAGAGACAGGACAGCAGGAGGACAAATAGAAGTAAAGTGGAGGACAGAGAGGTACTTACTATCACATGGGGATGGCCAGTGTTGTCTAACTCAGAATTGGCCCTTCACAGGTTCTCCTGCTGTGATTTTATCCATTTACTGCATCTTGTTTGGAATTGTTTGTGACAAGAGTCGGTTGCATAATGTGCATGTGATCATCCAATTGCAGTGCCTTGCATTGGCAGGGATTTCATTTCAGAAGACTTGTGTGAGTTCTGGGCATCGGTCCCATTTGTGGCACAATTGTCAAAACAAGGGAATAGAGTCCAATTGGGTCAGCCAAATTAAAAGGAATAAACTCCCTCCTCTGTGCGAGAGTGTATTCTGATGAACTTCAATGTTGTTATGTTGAACAGCAGCAGACGCAACATTATTTCTCCTTCCAAGGTTATACAGACGGAGCAATTGCTCAAACCAGGCTATTGCTGAAGGTGTTCCAAGGGCCAATTTTAAATGTGCACCATTTGTTTAAAAACTCTTAATCCGTTCCTCAAATACCATCCCATTTCAATGTGACCCAAGTGAATTCCGCTGTCTGATTCCAGATGCCATTTCAACGACTCTGCTGCTAATCTTTAAATGTCCTCTCCATAACACAGCGTTCGGGATGATCTCATTTGTGAATCCACGTTCCCTTCCCTCTGTCCTCCAGAAATGGGGTCTGGCTCGTTACAGGGGGACTCTGAAATATTGACAATAGCTATTCAAGCTAGTCTACTCCAGACAGCCTTGTGTTAGCAGAAGGCGTCTGATTGATTATATTTCGTTGTATGTACGGGGACACGATAAGGTTATTAAACCTGTTTCCATTGACCTTAAAGTAAATCAAGAGATCAGAGCGTTTCATAAGCTATGTAGGTAAGATCATGTTCATAAGTGTGTATTGTAAATTATACTGATAATATAACCTGCCTGACTATGACATATCAACAGGCTGGGTAAGGGGACTATATCTGACAGGCATCCAACTATGTCATTACTTAATCAGTGTTGCTTTTATCATATCACAAAATCAAGCCCATCCGTCGCCTGTATAAATACTGCCATTATCTGAGTAAATAATTATTTGCCTGCATTTCCGAAATGTTGATTACAGCCACCCCTCATTGTGTGTAATGGGGAGAGGAGGGAGGAGAGACCTTATCAAATATGGATGACATTTCTGCCGATGCTCGATCATAGTCCTTAATTATTAGCCCACAGTCAATGTTGAACTTAGCCAGAGAGAGAGGGAAAGGTAGAGAGGAAGAGAGAGAGAGGGAAAGGGAGGGAGGAAGAGGGAGGGGAGAGGAAGAGGGAGAAATGGAGAGAAATGGAGAGGAAGATTGAGAGAGGGGGGAAGAGAGAGGAAGAGGGAGGTTAGAGAGGAAGAGGGAGGGGAGGGGAGAGAGGGAAAGGTACAGTGGGAGAGAGAGAGAGGATGAAGCAAAAGGATGAAGCAAAAGGGAGCCATAATAGCCAGAGATATGGAATGGAAGAGGACATGATGACTGGACTTTAACTACCTGAAAATAAAATAAACATTGACTCTGGCTCTCTTTGTTGAACTCACTGCTCTGTGTGACAGTCTTTGCATCAAGAGGGTGAGAGAGCACAATCAGTAATGGGTGGCCTACTGCTAGCTTTAAGTAGGCAATAGAGGGCATTATGTACATTATAATCACTGAGAAAGAATGAATATGCTAATGCCGTCTACGTACTGTTTACATATTGGGACCCTGGTCAGACAAAGGCATGTGCACTGTTAGCCAAAAAAAGGGTTTTCTCTTGGTTACTCCTTAAGCAATTGAAAGAACAGGAACACTATCTACCTCCTATAAATATCTGTCCTCTCCGGGTACTGTACACTCCATTACAACTCGTCCATTTTACCATGCGTACTCTATGGTATTTCTTCCCTTTGACCAAGATCATAGAACTCTCATCTTCATAGTAACAGAGGAAGCTATCAGCTGAGGAGACGGAGGACAAGTCACACTGTCACTCTGTTTACATTTCTTGGTGCTCCCTTCCAACACTCCTGCTTTCCCCTCGTTTCCCTTTAATTAGAAACATATGTATTCCCCTGCCACAGAGTTCCTCTTACACAGGACGATGAACCCAAGCTGCAGCAAACAGGCAAAATTCAATTACTCAACTCTAAAAGATTTTCGACTGGCTAAGGAAGACCTCGTCTGAACAGGGTGTTCAGAAGTCCTTGTGTTAATTTTGTACTGTACTGTATATTATGTTAGAGAGACTTCCAAAGTCAGTAACCCTGGATTATTTCTTCAGCTCTGTCTTCAAAGGAAGCCTCGAGGACAGACGGACGCTACACGAGTCAGAGGTTGGGAAGTCTAGGAGAGAGACACTGAATAGGTCTGAACTATACTGCAGTAGTACTTTTCATCTCAATGTCAACTCAACGCTAACAGAGTAGAGATAGTGGGGGTCCTGGACATTCAGCAGAAATGCCTGGCTGGCCCCTTAGCTATGCCTTTAAGGAAACAGACAGACAGACAGACAGACAGACAGACAGACAGACAGACAGACAGACAGACAGACAGACAGACAGACAGACAGACAGACAGACAGACAGACAGACAGACAGACAGACAGACAGACAGACAGAGAGAGACAGAGACAGAGACAGAGACAGAGACAGAGACAGAGACAGAGACAGAGACAGACGTGTGGTGTCTCTGTCTCCAATAACATTGGTGATCATCTCAGACAATGTGCAATACTTCAGAACGCAATCACGTGTACCAAATGGATCAGCAAAATAAAAAGAAGGACGTCTGTTCTGAATATGTTGCCGAACAATTATATAAAGAGTTGGACATCAGGGCACTTTATAATGGCCGTCTGAAAAAGCTAATCTGGTGGTGGACACACACACACACACACACACACACACACACACACACACACACACACACGCTCAAGTGCCTGATTACTATGCAGCAATAACTAATGCTCATTGAGTGAATGTGCGGGTATTTATTTTAAAAGCTATTATGTAAGGTAATGAATAATAAGGCGCTCCAGGGGCTGGTGGCTCAGAGCTGGATTACTGTTAGTTAGATGAACTAAATGGGGGAAATGGTTTCATAATATGGATGGCTACATAATTAGGACTGGGTCCTGTTGGATCGAACACCACACAAATCAAAACTTTTCCCTTAATTAAGGGGTTGCAATCAGAGTCAAAGACCCACAAATGAATAGCTGTTTTTTTTCTTCATCTTTCCAAACACTTCTGTTCTCTGCACACTGCCTACATGCCACATCGTCTTACAGACATATTACCCATAATGCTGTGTCTCTTTGGGTATGGTTTTTGTTCGTGCTTACAGTCATCCTGCTGTGTTCTAGTTTCATAACCAGGGACTGAAATCTCCCAGTAACAACGCTGAGTCATTGAGACATAATGTCAGAGGAAAGAGAACTATACCACCAACTCAGAGTTAGGTTCTACTTCTCTGTGTACCTCAAAGGTTAGAAGTCAGGTAGGCTGTCATAGAGAACATTCACTCAGTTTGAAGCTTTAGCATGGCCTCCACGTCCAGCGACTGACAACTAATTTAGCCTAACATTTTACCGAAAAGGTCAGAAAACCTTTTCCCCATGATCACATATACTAGATAGGGCTCAGATTCAGGACAACGGTTTGGAGAACTACTGAATAAGGCACATGTAAAGGATTTTTTGTATTTACTGCTAGGGCTATAGGAGTAGAGAGAGCAGTTATTTACTGCTAGAGCTATAGGAGTAGAGAGAGCAGTTATTTACTGCTAGGGCTATAGGAGTAGAGAGAGCAGTTATTTACTGCTAGGGCTATAGGAGTAGAGAGAGCAGTTATTTACTGCTAGGGCTATAGGAGTAGAGAGAGCAGTTATTTACTGCTAGGGCTATAGGAGTAGAGAGAGCCGTTATTTACTGCTAGGGCTATAGGAGTAGAGAGATCAGTTATTTACTGCTAGGGCTATAGGAGTAGAGAGATCAGTTATTTACTGCTAGGGCTATAGGAGTAGAGAGGGCAGTTATTTACTGCTAGGGCTATAGGAGTAGAGAGAGCAGTTATTTACTGCTAGGGCTATAGGAGTAGAGAGGGCAGTTATTTACTGCTAGGGCTGTAGGAGTAGATAGAGCAGTTATTTACTGCTAGGGCTATAGAAGTAGAGAGGGCAGTTATTTTCTGCTAGGGCTATAGGAGTAGAGAGAGCAGTTATTTACTGCTAGGGCTATAGGAGTAGAGAGAGCAGTTATTTACTGCTAGGGGTATAGGAGTAGAGAAAGCAGTTATTTACTGCTAGGGGTATAGGAGTAGAGAAAGCAGTTATTTACTGCTAGGGCTATAGGAGTAGAGAGAGCAGTTATTTACTGCTAGGGCTATAGGAGTAGAGAGAGCAGTTCTTTACTGATATGGGTGTCAATGTCCAGTTGGGACTTCTGCAGAATCTCTCGAAATCAAGGATGTGTCTTCAGAAAAGGCTATTTCCTTAAAGGACCTTTTGAAATAAACTTCTGCAAGAATCTTCTTTTAGAAGCAGAGACAAAAGTTGGTTAGTCGTGTTTTCCTGAATAATGGTAGGCCTTGCACGGGCACAGAGTGTGTAGTTTGTTCATGTATTGATTCAGCGATGACAGACTGTACTTGACATCCACTGATACTTCTCTTCAGTTAGTATACTGTCTTTGATAATGGAGGACTTGATTGCTGCCCTGAAAAGTTGAACGATTAAAAGCCACATACAGTAACTGATTATATGAAATTGAAAGTACAAAAAAACTAACTGTAATCAGCTACGTTAACATCTAAAATATTCTAATCAGATTTCAGATACTTTTGAAAAACTAGATGATTATTTGTTAGATAACTTTTATATTCAGAAAGGATTGTTTCGACAGAGAAAAAATACATGACGATACCTTTCTGTTTTCTCACATTGAATTCAACATTGAAAAAAATACATAGGTTAAAGATTGTTTTGACCAAAAGTCAGAGACCACTATGCTGACAAACCAAATTCATTTGATGGATCCTTTCTGTCTTCTTCTTCTAATGCCTCTTAAAGGGAAAGTAATCCAAAAATGTGGGTAATACGTTACTGATGATATTTTTTTGACAGGTAACTAACTAGTAACTGTAATGGATTACATTTAGAAAGTAACCTACTCAACCCTGGAAATACAGTAGCTAGCGACTTGTTTGTCGTAAGTGCCTGGGACCTGGACAGAAGTTAGGGGCTAGCCCTTAGACCAGGACTCTGTTCCCGGAGAGCTACCGTCCTGTAGGTTCACACTCCAACCCTGTTCCGGGAGAGCTACCATCCTGTAGGTTCACACTCCAACCCTGTTCTGGGAGAGCTACCATCCTGTAGGTTCACACTCCAACCCTGTTCTGGGAGAGCTACCATCCTGTAGGTTCACACTCCAACCCTGTTCTGGGAGAGCTACCATCCTGTAGGTTCACACTCCAACCCTGTTCCCGGAGAGCTACCATCCTGTAGGTTCACACTCCAACCCTGTTCCCGGAGAGCTACTGTCCTGTAGGTTCACACTCCAACCCTGTTCCCGGAGAGCTACCGTCCTGTAGGTTCACACTCCAACCCTGTTCCCGGAGAGCTACCGTCCTGTAGGTTCACACTCCAACCCTGTTCCCGGAGAGCTACTGTCCTGTAGGTTCACACTCCAACCCTGTTCCGGGAGAGCTACCGTCCTGTAGGTTCACACTCCAACCCTGTTCCCGGAGAGCTACCGTCCTGTAGGTTCACACTCCAACCCTGTTCCTGGAGAGCTACCATCCTGTTAGGTTCACACTTCCAACCCTGTTCCCGGAGAGCTACCGTCCAACCCTGCTAGGTTCACACTTCCAACCCTGTTCCCGGAGAGCTACCGTCCTGTAGGTTCACACTCCAACCCTGTTCCCGGAGAGCTACCGTCCTGTAGGTTCACCCTCCAACCATGTTCCGGGAGAGCTACCGTCCTGTAGGTTCACCCTCCAACCATAATATAGCACACCTGATTCTAATGATTAGCTGGTTGATAAGTTGAACCAGGTTAGTTACAACTGGGGTTGGAGCGAAAGCATACAGGAGGGTAGCTATCCAGGAACAGGGTTGCCTTAGACACAAGCAGACTGCCATACTTCCAGGCTGATCAAACAAGCACCTGAATATGCCAACAGTTGATACAAAACATTACTGTGACTAATTATAATAGTTACTGTATATTCTGGCACCACTTGAAATCATTCTGATTAAATATTTGGTTTAAAACAAACCAACTATAAATGCCAAAACAATCCCATCCAAACACATTCGATGCTCCACTCTAGAAGCCTCTCCTGTCCACGTTGAGAAGCCTTGATGGGGTTACAGGCTCTTGATTAAGTTACTTTACCAGGAGACCGAGGACTGTACCTCCCAATCCAAAACAAACAATTCCCAGAAGGCCTTCTGCCTAGATGGACTTGTGTGAGACATGTACTTGTTCAATTAAAGCCATTGGGGAGAGACTTAACCAGTTCATTATCTTGTGCCTGGACGACATTGATCAAGCCGTTGAGGTCGACTCCTCACAGCGAGGCGTGACAGTTTAATCCGCTCCCTACACACCTCCCCACTTACACTTGTGCATTCCACAGAACATTCTGTTGCATTTCATTTGTTTTAGACTTAAAGTTGCAAAGAATAGGGATTTCAAGCCTTGTCAAATAAAATGTACACAACCAATGTTAAGACAAACTGCATGGAAGCGATATACAAGGCCAATTTAATGCCGAAGGAGGAAGTCATCAACCAATCAATTATAATGGAAATCCACAGCATGGGATTAAATTGGGGCATGGAATAACACTATAGCTATGGAGAATGTTTCTGAGCCTGATCCAACACATCTAGCAAGGTCAAAAAATGACAGTTATATCACAACCTGGCATATTGTGCAGACCTCACTACCCTCTGGAGAGCCTTACGGTTGAGGGCGGAGCAGTTGCCGTACCAGGCGTGATACAGCCCGCCAGGATGCTCTCGATTGTACATCTGTAGAAGTTTGTGAGTGCTTTTGGTGACAAGCCGAATTTCTTCAGCCTCCTGAGGTTGAAGAGGCGCTGCTGCGCCTTCTTCACGATGCTGTCTGTGTGAGTGGACCAATTCAGTTTGTCTGTGATGTGTATGCCGAGGAACTTAAAACTTGCTACCCTCTCCACTACTGTTCCATCGATGTGGATAGGGGGGTGTTCCCTCTGCTGTTTCCTGAAGTCCACAATCAATCAATTTACCCAGTAGGTAGGCGGTCATGGTTGATATACCCAGTAGGGAGGGGGTCAGGATTGATATACCCCAGTAGTGAGGGAGTCAGGGTTCATTTACCCAGTAGGTAGGGGGTCAGGGTCGATTTCCCCAGTAGGGAGGGGGTCAGGGTTGATTCACCCAGTAGGGAGGGGGTCAGGGTTGATATACCCAGTAGGGAGGCAGTCATTGTTGATATTCCCAGTAGGGAGAGGGTCAGGGTTGATATACCCCAGTAGGGAGGGGGTCAGGGTTGATATGCCCCAGTAGGGAGGGGGTGAGGGTTGATATACCCCAGTAGTGAGGGAGTCAGGGTTCATTTACCCGGTAGGTAGGGGGTCAGGGTCGATTTCCCCAGTAGGGAGGGGGTCAGGGTTCATTCACCCAGTAGGGAGGGGGTCAGGGTTCATTCACCCAGTAGGGAGGGGGTCAGGGTTGATATACCCAGTAGGGAGGGGGTCAGGGTTGATATACCCAGTAGGGAGGCAGTCATTGTTGATATTCCCAGTAGGGAGAGGGTCAGGGTTGATATACCCCAGTAGGGAGGGGGTCAGGGTTCATTTACCCAGTATGGAGGCGGTCAGGGCCCCAGTAGGGAGGGGGTCAGGGTTGATATACCCCAGTAGGGAGGGGGTCAGGGTTCATTTACCCAGTATGGTAGGGGGTCAGGGTTCATTTACCCAGTAGGGAGGGTGTCAGGATTGATATACCCAGTAGGGAGGGGGTCAGGGTTGATATACCCAGTAGGGAGGAGTCAGGGTTCATTCACCCAGTAGGGAGGGGGCAGGGTTGATATACCCAGTAGGGAGGGGGTCAGGGTTGATATACCCAGTAGGGAGGGAGTCATTGTTGATATTCCCAGTAGGGAGAGGGTCAGGGTTGATTCACCCAGTAGGGAGGGGTCAGGGTTGATATTCCCAGTAGGAGGGGGTCAGGGATGATTTACCCAGTAGGGAGGGAGTCAGGGTTGATATACCCAGTAGGGAGGGGGTCAGGGTTGATATACCCAGTGGGAGGAGTCAGGGTTGATATTCCCAGTAGGGAGGGGTCAGGGTTCATTTACCCAGTAGGGAGGCGGTCAGGGTTGATATACCCAGTAGGGAGGGCGTCAGGGTTGATATACCCAGTAGGGAGGGAGTTAGGGTTCATTTACCCAGTAGGGAGGCGGTCATGGTTTATATACCCAGTAGGGGGGGGTCAGGGTTGATATACCCCAGCAGGGAGGGGTCAGGGTTGATTTACCCAGTAGGGAGGGGGTCAGGGTTCATTGAACCAGTAGGGAGGGTCAGGGTTCATATATCCAGTAGGAAGGAGGTCAGGGTTAATTTACCCAGAAGCGAGGTGGTCAGGGTTCATATACCCAGTAGGGAGGGGGGTCAGGGTTCATATACCCAGTAGGGAGGGGGTCAGGGGTATTTTACCCAGTAGCGAGGGGGTCAGGGTTCAGTTACGCAGTAGGAATGTGGTCAGGATCGATATACCCAGTAGGGAGGGGGTCAGGGATGACACACCCAGTAGGGAGGGGTCAGGGATGATATACCCAGTAGGGAGGGGGGCCAGGGTTGATATACCCAGTAGGGAGGGGGTCAGGGGTCATTTACCCAGTAGGGAGGGGGTCAGGGTTGATATACCCCAGTAGGGAGGGGGTCAGGGTTGATATACCCCATTAGGGAGGGGGTCAGGGTCGATATACCCAGTAGGGGGGGGTCAGGGTTGATATACCCAGTAGGGAGGGGGTCAGGGTTGATATACCCAGTAGGGAGGGGGTCAGGATGGTATACCCAGTAGGGAGGGATCAGGGTTGATATACCCAGTAGGGAGGGGGTCAGGGTTCATTTACCCAGTATGGAGGCGGTCAGGGTTCATTTACCCAGTAGGGAGGGGGTCAGGGTTGATATACCCCAGTAGGGAGGGGGTCAGGGTTCATTTACCCACTAGGTAGGGGGTCAGGGTTCATTTACCCAGTAGGGAGGGTGTCAGGATTGATATACCCAGTAGGGAGGGAGTCAGGGTTCATTCACCCAGTAGGGAGGGGGGCAGGGTTGATATACCCAGTAGGGAGGGGGTCAGGGTTGATATACCCAGTAGGGAGGGAGTCATTGTTGATATTCCCAGTAGGGAGAGGGTCAGGGTTGACATACCCAGTTGGGAGGGAGTCATTGTTGATATTCCCAGTAGGGAGGGGGTGAGGGTTGATATACCCCAGTAGTGAGGAGTCAGGGTTCATTTACCCGGTAGGTAGGGGGTCAGGGTCGATTTCCCCAGTAGGGAGGGGGTCAGGGTTGACATACCCAGTAGGGAGGGGTCAGGGTTCATTCACCCAGTAGGGAGGGGGTCAGGGTTGATATACCCAGTAGGGAGGGGTCAGGGTTGATATACCCAGTAGGGAGGCAGTCATTGTTGATATACCCCAGTAGGGAGAGGGTCAGGGTTGATATACCCCAGTAGGGAGGGGGTCAGGGTTGATATGCCCCAGTAGGGAGGGGGTCAGGGTTGATATACCCAGTAGGGAGGGGGTCAGGGTTCATTTACCCAGTATGGAGGCGGTCAGGGTTCATTTACCCAGTAGGGAGGGGGTCAGGGTTGATATACCCAGTAGGGAGGGGGTCAGGGTTCATTTACCCACTAGGTAGGGGGTCAGGGTTCATTTACCCAGTAGGGAGGGTGTTTGATAACCCAGTAGGGATCAAATCGGGTTGATACATCCCAGTTAGCAGATGTTAATGGGGTCGAAAGGGTTCAGTTCACCCAGTAGGGAGGGGGCAAGTAATCTGATATACCCAAAACTACTGGGAGGGGGTCAGGGGTAAAGATATACCCAGTAGGGAGGAGTGATGTTGATATCCCAGTAGGGAGTAGATGGTCAGGGTCAGTATATACCCATATGGGAGGGAGTCATTGTGATATTCAAAGTGGGAGGGGGTCTAGGATCATTTACCCAGTAGGGAGGCAGTCAGGGTTGATATACCCAGTAGGGAGGGCGTATGCATATGATATGACCCAGTAGGGATGGGAGTTAGGGTTCATTTATATAGGGAGGCGGCATTGTTTAAACCCAGCTAGGGGGTAGGGTTGACATCACCCCAGCAGGGAGGGGTCAGGGTTGATTTAGCCCCAGTAGGGAGTCTGGGGGTCAGGGTTCATTGAACCAGTAGGGAGGGTCAGGGTTCATATATCCAGTAGGAAGGAGGTCACCTAATGACCTACCCTTCTGAGGTGGTCAGGGTTCATATACCCAGTAGGGAGGGGGTCAGGGTTGATGTACCCAGTAGGGAGGGGGTCAGGGCCTTCCTACCCAGTAGTGTAGGTGGGTCAGGGTTCCCCGGTGAGAAGGAATGTGGTCAGGACCTCATATACCCAGTAGGGAGGGGGTCAGGGATGACACACCCAGTAGGGAGGTCAGGGTTGATATACCCAGTAGGAGGGGGCCAGGGTTGATATGTACATCCAGTAGGGAGTGGGGTCAGGGGTCATTTACCCAGTAGGGAGAGGCGGGGTCTGTCTGTGTGAGTGGACCCCAGTTAGGGAGGGGGTCAGGAACTGATATACTACCCCTTAGGGAGGGGTTCCATCGATATACCCAGTAGGGGGTCAGGGCTGTTTACCCAGTAGGGAGGGGGTCAAGGGTTGATATACCCAGTAGGGAGGGGGTCAGGATGGTATACCCAGTAGGGAGGATCAGGGTTGATATACCCCAGTAGGGAGGGGGTCAGGGTTCATTTACCCAGTAGGTAGGGGTCAGGGTTCATTTCCCCAGTAGGGAGGGGGTCAGGGTTGATATACCCCAGTAGGGAGGGGGTCAGGGTTCATTTACCCAGTAGGTAGGGGGTCAGGGTTGATATACCCAGTAGGGAGGCAGTCAGGTTGATATTCCCAGTAGGGAGAGGGTCAGGGTTCATTCACCCAGTAGGGAGGGGGCAGGGTTGATATGCCCCAGTAGGGAGGGGTCAGGGTTGATATACCCCAGTAGGGAGGGAGTCAGGGTTGATATTCCCAGTAGGGAGAGGGTCAGGGTTGACATACCCAGTAGGGAGGGAGTCAGGGTTGATATACCCAGTAGGGAGGGGGTCAGGGTTCATTCACCCAGTAGGGAGGGGTCAGGGTTGATATACCCAGTAGGGAGGGGTCAGGGTTGATATACCCAGTAGGGAGGAGTTAGGGTTGATATTCCCAGTAGGGAGAGGGTCAGGGTTCATTTACCCCAGTAGGGAGGGGTCAGGGTTGATATGCCCCAGTAGGGAGGGGGTCAGGGTTCATTTACCCAGTAGGGAGGGGGTCATGGTTTATATACCCAGTATGGAGGGGGTCAGGGTTGATTTACCCCAGTAGGGAGGGGGTCAGGGTTGATTTACCCCAGTAGGGAGGGGTCAGGGTTCATTTACCCAGTAGGAGGGGTCAGGGTTGATATACCCAGTAGGGAGGGGGTCAGGATCGATTTCCCCAGTAGGGAGGGGGTCGGGTTGATATACCCAGTAGGGAGGGGGTCAGGGTTCATTCACCCAGTAGGGAGGGGGCAGGGTTGATATACCCAGTAGGGAGGGGGTCAGGGTTGATATACCCAGTAGGGAGGGAGTCATTGTTGATATTCCCAGTAGGGAGAGGGTCAGGGTTGATATACCCAGTTGGGAGGGAGTCATTGTTGATATTCCCAGTAGGGAGGGGGTCAGGGATCATTTACCCAGTAGGGAGGCGGTCAGGGTTGATATACCCAGTAGGGAGGGCGTCAGGGTTGATATACCCAGTAGGGAGGGAGTTAGGGTTCATTTACCCAGTAGGGAGGGGGTCATGGTTTATATACCCAGTAGGGGGGGTCAGGGTTGATATACCCCAGTAGGGAGGGGGTCAGGGTTCATTTACCCAGTAGGTAGGGGGTCAGGATCGATTTCCCCAGTAGGGAGGGGGTCGGGTTGATATACCCAGTAGGGAGGGGGTCAGGGTTGATATACCCAGTAGGGAGGGAGTCAATGTTGATATTCCCATTAGGGAGGGGGTCAGGGATGATATACCCAGTAGGGAGGGAGTCATTGTTGATATTCCCAGTAGGGAGGGGATCAGGGTTCATTTACCCAGTAGGGAGGGTCAGGGTTCATTTACCCAGCAGGGAGGGGTCAGGGTTAATTTACCCAGTAGGGAGGGGGTCAGGGTTCATTGAACCAGTAGGGAGGGTCAGGGTTCATATATCCAGTAGGAAGGAGGTCAGGGTTAATTTACCCAGAAGCGAGGTGGTCAGGGTTCATATACCCAGTAGGGAGGGGGTCAGGGTTCATATACCCAGTAGGGAGGGGTCAGGGTATTTTACCCAGTAGCGAGGGGTCAGGGTTCAGTTACGCAGTAGGAATGTGGTCAGGATCGATATACCCAGTAGGGAGGGGGTCAGGGATGACACACCCAGTAGGGAGGGAGGGGATATACCCAGTAGGGAGGGGTCAGGGTTGATATACCCAGTAGGGAGGGGTCAGGGGTCATTTACCCAGTAGGGAGGGGGTCAGGGTTGATATACCCCAGTAGGGAGGGGTCAGGGTTGATATACCCCATTGGGGAGGGGTCAGGGTAGATATACCCAGTAGGGGGTCAGGGTTGATATACCCAGTAGGGAGGGGGTCAGGGTTGATATACCCAGTAGGGAGGGGGTCAGGATGGTATACCCAGCAGGGAGGGGTCAGGGTTAATTTACCCAGTAGGGAGGGGGTCAGGGTTCATTTACCCAGTAGGGGGCGGGTCAGGGTTCATTTAAAAAATCAAATCAAATCAAATTTTATTTGTCACATACACATGGTTAGCAGATGTTAATGCGAGTGTAGCGAAATGCTTGTGCTTCTAGTTCCGACAATGCAGTAATAACCAACAAGTAATCTAACTAACAATTCCAAAACTACTGTCTTATACACAGTGTAAGGGGATAAAGAATATGTACATAAGGATATATGAATGAGTGATGGTACAGAGCAGCATAGGCAAGATACAGTAGATGGTATCGAGTACAGTATATACATATGAGATGAGTATGTAAACAAAGTGGCATAGTTAAAGTGGCTAGTGATACATGTATTACATAAGGATACAGTCGATGATATAGAGTATAGTATCTACGTATGCATATGAGATGAATAATGTAGGGTAAGTAACATTATATAAGGTAGCATTGTTTAAAGTGGCTAGTGATATATTTACATCATTTCCCATTATTAAAGTGGCTGGAGTTGAGTCAGTGACAGTGTGTTGGCAGTAGCCACTCAATGTTAGTGGTGGCTGTTTAACAGTCTGATGGCCTTGAGATAGAAGCTGTTTTTCAGTCTCTCGGTCCCAGCTTTGATGCACCTGTACTGACCTCGCCTTCTGGATGATAGCGGGGTGAACAGGTAGTGGCTCGGGTGGTTGATGTCCTTGATGATCTTTATGGCCTTCCTGTAACATCGGGTGGTGTAGGTGTCCTGGAGGGCAGGTAGTTTGCCCCCGGTGATGCGTTGTGCAGACCTCACTACCCTCTGGAGAGCCTTACGGTTGAGGGCGGAGCAGTTGCCGTACCAGGCGGTGATACAGCCCGCCAGGATGCTCTCGATTGTACATCTGTAGAAGTTTGTGAGTGCTTTTGGTGACAAGCCGAATTTTTTCAGCGTCCTGAGGTTGAAGAGGCGCTGCTGCGCCTTCTTCACGATGCTGTCTGTGTGAGTGGACCAATTCAGTTTGTCTGTGATGTGTATGCCGAGGAACTTAAAACTTGCTACCCTCTCCACTACTGTTCCATCGATGTGGACAGGGGGGTGTTCCCTCTGCTGTTTCCTGAAGTCCACAATCAATCAATTTACCCAGTAGGTAGGCGGTCATGGTTGATATACCCAGTAGGGAGGGGGTCAGGATTGATATACCCCAGTAGTGAGGGAGTCAGGAGTCAGGGTTCATTTACCCAGTAGGTAGGGGTCAGGGTCGATTTCCCCAGTAGGGAGGGGTCAGGGTTGATATACCCAGTAGGGAGGGGGTCAGGGTTGATATACCCAGTAGGGAGGCAGTCATTGTTGATATTCCCAGTAGGGAGAGGGTCAGGGTTGATATACCCCAGTAGGGAGGGGGTCAGGGTTGATATGCCCCAGTAGGGAGGGGGTGAGGGTTGATATACCCCAGTAGTGAGGGAGTCAGGGTTCATTTACCCGGTAGGTAGGGGGTCAGGGTCGATTTCCCCAGTAGGGAGGGGGTCAGGGTTGACATACCCAGTAGGGAGGGGGTCAGGGTTCATTCACCCAGTAGGGAGGGGGTCAGGATTGATATACCCAGTAGGGAGGGGGTCAGGGTTGATATACCCAGTAGGGAGGCAGTCATTGTTGATATTCCCAGTAGGAGAGGGTCAGGGTTGATATACCCCAGTAGGGAGGGGGTCAGGGTTGATATGCCCCAGTAGGGAGGGGGAGGGATATACCCAGTAGGGGGGTTGATATACCCAGTAGGGAGGGTCAGGGTTGATATACCCAGTAGGGAGGGTTGATATACCCCAGTAGGGAGGGGTGAGGGTTGATATACCCAGTAGGGGGGGGTCAGGGTTCATTTACCCAGTATGGAGGCGGTCAGGGTTCATTTACCCAGTAGGGAGGGTGTCAGGATTGATATACCCCAGTAGTGAGGAGTCAGGGTTCATTTACCTAGTAGGTAGGGGTCAGGGTCGATTTCCCCAGTAGGGAGGGGTCAGGGTTGACATACCCAGTAGCGAGAGGGTCAGGGTTCATTCACCCAGTAGGGAGGGGGTCAGGGTTGATATACCCAGTAGGGAGGGAGTCATTGTTGATATTCCCAGTAGGGAGAGGGTCAGGAATGATATACCCAGTTGGGAGGGAGTCATTGTTGATATTCCCAGATGGGAGGGGGTCAGGGTCGATATACCCAGTAGGGAGGGGATCAGGGTTGATATACTCAGTGGGAGTGGGTCAGGGTTGATATACCCAGTAGGGAGGGGGTCAGGATTTCTTTACCCAGTAGGAAGGGGGTCAGTGTTGATATACCCAGTAGGGAGGGGGTCAGGGTTGATATACCCAGTAGGGAGGGGGTCAGGGTTCATTTACCCAGTAGGAAGGGGGTCAGGGTTGATATACCCAGTAGGGGGGGGTCAGGATTGATATACCCAGTAGGGAGGGGGTCAGGGTTCATTTACCCAGAAGGGAGGGGTCAGGGTTCATTTACCCAGAAGGGAGGGGGTCAGGGTTCATTTACCCAGTAGGGAGGGGGTCCAGATTGATATACCCAGAAGGGAGGGGGTCAGGAAGGCTTTTCAAAGCACCTCCATGAGGTCCCTGCTCAAATGAACCCCTCATTATAGCGCTAGTGTCGAAGACACCCAGTACGTTAGGAGGAGGGAACGCCTTAAAATTGATTGTGTACATGTTATTTGATAAGACTTGAAATCCCTATTTATCGCAACTTTAAGTCTAAAACAAACCCTGTAAATGGTAGGTGTGATCACAGTAAACATCACACGTGGGTTCTCAGATGAAGAGGAGGCTTTAGCCGAGGGGAGTTGCTATTTGTTCGCTTTAGGCAGGATTTAAGCAGAGGGAGGGAGTGAGAGAGAGAGAGAGAGAAAGAGAGAGAAAGAGTGTCTGAGGGTAAATCTCTGCAGGTGGGTGGACCCTTTCTTTACCCAGTAGGGAGGGGGTCAGGGTTCAGTTACCCACTAGGTAGGGGGTCAGGGTTCATTTACCCAGTAGGGAGGGTGTCAGGATTGATATACCCAGTAGGGAGGGGGTCAGGGTTGATATACCCAGTAGTGAGGAGTCAGGGTTCATTTACCCAGTAGGTAGGGGTCAGGGTCGATTTCCCCAGTAGGGAGGGGGTCAGGGTTGACATACCCAGTAGGGAGGGGGTCAGGGTTCATTCACCCAGTAGGGAGGGGTCAGGATTGATATACCCAGTAGGGAGGGGGTCAGGGTTGATATACCCAGTAGGGAGGCAGTCATTGTTGATATTCCCAGTAGGGAGAGGGTCAGGGTTGATATACCCCAGTAGGGAGGGGGTCAGGGTTGATATGCCCCAGTAGGGAGGGGGTGAGGGTTGATATACCCAGTAGGGAGGGGGTCAGGGTTCATTTACCCACTAGGTAGGGGGTCAGGGTTCATTTACCCAGTAGGGAGGGTGTCAGGATTGATATACCCCAGTAGTGAGGGAGTCAGGGTTCATTTACCTAGTAGGTAGGGGGTCAGGGTCGATTTCCCCAGTAGGGAGGGGGTCAGGGTTGACATACCCAGTAGCGAGAGGGTCAGGGTTCATTCACCCAGTAGGGAGGGGGTCAGGGTTGATATACCCAGTAGGGAGGAGTCATTGTTGATATTCCCAGTAGGGAGAGGGTCAGGGTTGATATACCCAGTTGGGAGGAGTCATTGTTGATATTCCCAGATGGGAGGGGTCAGGGTCGATATACCCAGTAGGGAGGGGATCAGGGTTGATATACCCAGTGGGAGTGGGTCAGGGTTGATATACCCAGTAGGGAGGGGGTCAGGATTTCTTTACCCAGTAGGAAGGGGGTCAGTGTTGATATACCCAGTAGGGAGGGGGTCAGGGTTGATATACCCAGTAGGGAGGGGGTCAGGGTTCATTTACCCAGTAGGAAGGGGGTCAGGGTTGATATACCCAGTAGGGAGGGGGTCAGGATTGATATACCCAGTAGGGAGGGGGTCAGGGTTCATTTACCCAGAAGGGAGGGGGTCAGGGTTCATTTACCCAGTAGGAAGGGGGTCAGGGTTGATATACCCAGTAGGGAGGGGGTCAGGATTGATATACCCAGTAGGGAGGGGGTCAGGAAGGCTTTTCAAAGCACCTCCATGAGGTCCCTGCTCAAATGAACCCCTCATTATAGCGCTAGTGTCGAAGACACCCAGTACGTTAGGAGGAGGGAACCACTTAACATTGATTGTGTACATGTTATTTGATAAGACTTGAAATCCCTATTTATCGCAACTTTAAGTCTAAAACAAACCCTGTAAATGGTAGGTGTGATCACAGTAAACATCACACGTGGGTTCTCAGATGAAGAGGAGGCTTTAGCCGAGGGGAGTTGCTATTTGTTCGCTTTAGGCAGGATTTAAGCAGAGGGAGGGAGCGAGAGAGAGAGAGAAAGAGAGAGAAAGAGTGTCTGAGGGTAAATCTCTGCAGGTGGGTGGACCCTTTCTGAGATTCAGTGCATCAGGTAAAGTCTCCCCTTCCAGCATTTCTATGACTGTGTACACACACCTATAACCAAGCAGAACTCCTACGCAAAAACACAACAACAGTGTCAAATCTGCTCAATCAAATCCTATCGTACCCATGACGACCGAAACACTGGTAGCCATTTTACTAGCAACACCATTTTCTTTCCAACACCAGAGACAAGGTCCCTTGAGAAATATTGAATCTGATCTGTGTTTAAGGTCACATCATATTGCATTTGCCCTCCACATTTTCATACGGACTGCCAGAGACTGGGAGTGAACGAATAGAAAGTGAAGAGGAGGCGAAGAGAGGGAAGAGGGGAGGGGAGGAGGAGAGTGGGAGGAGAAAAATACCACAATCAACTGCCATTACCAGCGAAATCCCTCTAGAATATTCTCCCCTTTTACGACTGAAAGAGGGAGGCCCTGAATGGTGACAAAAATGTTGACTCACTCAAGTGTTACTCGTTTTCCATTATAAAATAGAGGGATAGATGGAGGGACAGATGAAGGGAAGATGAAAGAGAATAGCTGTTTTTCCATTTTCTCCTCTGATTCGCACCCATTCATCTGGGTGGCTTATTGAACTCCATTTTACCAGCACATTTCTCTGAACGTCGCCACCTGTGTTCACTGCAGTTTCCCATACACAATTGTGCCACTAGCTAAATACATGACGAGAATATTGTTTTCTGAGGGCATGCAACTACGAACTCCAGTCCATTATCTAGCCCAGGGCTCTGCAACCCTGTTCCTGGAGAGAGAACCTCCAGTAGGTTTTAACTCCAACCCTGTTCCTGGAGAGAGAACCTCAAGAAGGTTTTAACTCCAACCCTGTTCCTGGAGAGAGAACCTCCTGTAGGTTTTAACTCCAACCCTGTTCCTGGAGAGCTACCCTCCTGTGGGTATTAACTCCAACCCTGTTCCTGGAGAGCTACCCTCCTGTGTGTATTAACTCCAACCCTGTTCCTGGAGAGAGAACCTCCAGTAGGTTTTAACTCCAACCCTGTTCTTGGAGAGCGACCCTCCAGTAGGTTTTAACTCCAACCCTGTTCCTGGAGAGCGACCTTCCTGTAGATTTCTGCTCCAACCCCAAATGTCCAACCCCAAATCAACCAGTTCAAACCAACAGGACTGTAGCTCTCCAGGAAAAAGGTTGGAATGCCCTGATCTAGCCTTTATTGCTAGGCTGAAAACAACCATCAACTCCATCCAAGGAAAAGCGCAATCAATGCCATTGCATTTCCTTAAATCTAATATTTCCCCACTTCCTGTGTATTGTTGTAGGGACATTGTGCAGAACCAATGTGGAATTCTGAGAAGAACTTGGTTGAACATAACCTTCACAGTAGAGGAATCTCTCTCCCTCTGCCTCAACCTCTCAGGGGCCCTATCTCGACATAGTTGATTAGTAGCCCAGTAGAGAGGGGTCTTTTTTATTTTCTTCACTCTACCCTTCAGTGTGTAGGAGATGAGCTTTCTCCCTCTCTGGTCGAGCCCAAGTTTAATCTCTCCATGTGTCACACAGCCAGGCAAAGACTTCTAGGATACCTGTCAGTGGCATTTCGCATCATAACTAAATTCCAAAATGGATGCAGGTACTGTAGGGCACACACACAGTGCTGTCCTCTCCCACTTTGGAAAGACTAGAAGTAAAAGGGGAGAAAGAAGAACTTTGGGCTGTCTTGCGTCTTCGTGGGCCATGGATGGACAAATCTGGTTATGGAAGTGAGGAGGAGTGTCAGGCAGAAAACAGGGAAGTGTCAGCACCCCTCAAAGCACCTGCCATAACAGACACACCAAGCCAGTCAATATGTGTTTTAAGGATGCGCCTCGTGCCGCACCAGACAAAAGACGGCCAATTTAGACCAGTCCTGTTGTGAAGGCTGCCTTAACCTCTTCAGAGCACAGACCCACTTTTCATGACTATATTTCAACGGAGTTGGGCAATAACATAAATGCATAGTCGTCGAGGCCTCCGTTGCTTTATGTACTACTGAACAGCTACACCGATGGCTTCTTTGATGATATTTTCAATCATTCAGACCGTAAAAGTGCATAACGAAATTGCACGCTCGATTTTACCTCAATTGTAGAGTACATGTACTGCTGTATCAAGGTTAAATGGGAGGATATTAGAGGGGGTGTTGGATAATGCACAGATCATTTTGATAGAGAAATGTCATTTGTGTGTGAACTGTGTTCGACGGGGGCAGAGTTAAGCAAAAGTCCTTCAATACGTGTGTCATGGATGTTATGTGGGTGTTATTTGGAACACTGTGCACCATAGCTAAATAAAGTCGTATCGCACAGGGGGCTGGTAAGGGGAGGACGGCACATAATAATGGACGGAACGGAGCAAATAGAATGGCATTAAACACATGGAAACCATGGAAACCATGTATTAGATACCATTTCACTCATTCCGCTTCAGTCATTACCACAAGCCCATCCTCCCCAATTAAGGTGCTACCAACCTCCTGTGCCATATCTGGACTAAAGGATTGTGGAGTTGTATTACGAAAACTACCATTACACTATGATAAGGGGCGGAATATGATGGTTTTGACTGCACTGGGACTTTAGGTAATATGACCAGCACATGTTAATTAAGCTGTGCTCCATTAGGGAGACTCTGGTGGGGAATACCGTCCTCTCCTAACTGCTTAGAACAACCTCCTCTCCTACCTCCTTAGCATTGTGTGCCCTGTCCAGATTGCCTCCTTCAACTCAATCCACTTCCCTCTATTGAGGCATCCCCCATAAGCCTCTTAGCAACAACCTAAGATGTTATCTGCTGGACCTGAGAGGGAACAACGTAGAGAGGGAGGTAGGGAGGGAACGACATAGAAAGGGAGGTAGAGAGGGAACGACGTGGAGAGGGAGGTAGGGAGGGAACGACGTAGAGAGGGAGTTAGAGAGGGAACGACGTAGAGAGGGAGGTAGAGAGGGAACGATGTAGAGAGGGAGGTAGAGAGGGAACGATGTAGAGGAGTTAGGGAGGGAACGACGAGAGAGGGAACGACGTAGAGAGGGAGGTAGAGAGGGAACGATGTAGAGGGAGTTAGAGAGGGAACGACGTAGAGAGGGAGTTAGAGAGGGAATGACGTAGAGAGGGAGTTAGAGAGGGAATGACGTAGAGAGGGAACGACGTAGAGAGGGAGTTAGAGAGGGAACGACGTAGAGAGGGAGGTAGAGAGGGAACGATGTAGAGAGGGAGTTAGAGAGGGAACGATGTAGAGAGGGAGTTAGAGAGGGAATGACGTAGAGAGGGAGTTAGAGAGGGAACGACGTAGAGAGGAACGACGTAGAGAGGAAGGGAACGACGTAGAGAGGGAACGACGTAGAGAGGGAACGACGTAGAGAGGAAGGTAGAGAGGGAGGTAGAGAGGGAACGACGTAGAGAGGGAGGTAGAGAGGGAACGACGTAGAGAGGGAGGTAGAGAGGGAACGACGTAGAGAGGGAGGTAGAGAGGGAACGACGTAGAGAGGGAGGTAGAGGGGAACGACGTAGAGGGAGGTAGAGCGGGAACGATGTAGAGAGGGAGTTAGGGAGGGAACGACGCAGAGAGGGAGGTAGAGGGGGAACGACGTAGAGGGAGGTAGAGCGGGAACGATGTAGAGAGGGAGGTAGAGAGGGAATGACGTAGAGAGGGAGTTAGAGAGGGAACGACGTAGAGAGGGAGGTAGAGAGGGATCGACGTAGAGAGGGAGGGAACAATGTAGAGAGGGAGGTAGGGAAAGAACGGCGTAGAGAGGGAGGTAGAGAGGGAACGACATAGAAAGGGAGGTAGGGCAGGAACGACAGAGAGGGAGGTAGAGAGGGAACGATGTAGAGAGGGAGGGAGGGAACAATGTAGAGAGGGAGGTAGGGAAGGAATGACGTTGAGAGGGAGGTAGAGAGGGAACGACGTAGAGAGGGAGATGGGAGGGAACGACGTAGAGAGGGAACAATATAGAGAGGGAGGTAGAGAGGGAACAATATAGAGAGGGAGGTAGAGAGGGAACAATATAGAGAGGGAGGTGGAGAGGAAACAATATAGAGCGGGAGGTAGAGAGGGAACAATATAGAGAGGAAACAATATAGAGAGGGAGGTAGAGAGGGAACAATATAGAGAAGGAGGTAGAGAGGGAGGTAGAGAGGAAACAATATAGAGAGGGAGGTAGAGAGGGAACAATATAGAGGGGAGGTAGAGAGGGAACAATATAGAGAGGGAGGTAGAGAGGGAACAATATAGAGAGGGAGGTAGAGAGGGAACAATATAGAGCGGGAGGTAGAGAGGGAACAATATAGAGGGGGAGGTGGAGAGGGAACAATATAGAGGGGAGGTGGAGAGGGAACAATATAGAGAGGAACAATATAGAGAGGGAGGTAGAGAGGGAACAATATAGAGCGGGAGGTAGAGAGGGAACAATATAGAGGGGAGGTAGAGAGGGAACAATATAGAGGGGAGGTAGAGAGGGAACAATATAGAGAGGGAACGAAGTAGAGTCGGAGGTAGAGAGGGAACACTATAGAGAGGTAGGTAGAGAGGGAACAATATAGAGAGGGAGGTAGAGAGGGAACAATATAGAGAGGGAGGTAGAGAGGGAACGAAGTAGAGTCGGAGGTAGTGAGAGAGGTAGAGAGGGAACAATATAGAGAGGGAGGTAGAGAGGGAGGTAGAGAGGGAACAATATAGAGAGGTAGGTAGAGGGATGTAGAGAGGGAACAATATAGAGAGGGAGGTAGAGAGGGAACAATATAGAGGGGGAACGAAGTAGAGTCGGAGGTAGAGAGAGAGGTAGAGAGGGAACAATATAGAGGGGGAACGAAGTAGAGTCGGAGGTAGAGAGGGAGGTAGAGAGGGAACAATATAGAGAGGGAGGTAGAGAGGGAACAATATAGAGAGGGAGGTAGAGAGGGAGGTAGAGAGGGAACAATATAGAGAGGTAGGTAGAGGGATGTAGAGAGGGAACAATATAGAGAGGGAGGTAGAGAGGGAACCATATAGAGGGGGAACGAAGTAGAGTTGGAGGTAGAGAGAGAGGTAGAGAGGGAACAATATAGAGAGGGAGGTAGAGAGGGAACAATATAGAGAGGGAGGTAGAGAGGGAGGTAGAGAGGGAACAATATAGAGAGGGAGGTAGAGAGGGAGGTAGAGAGGGAACAATATAGAGAGGGAGGTAGAGAGGGAGGTAGAGAGGGAACAATATAGAGAGGGAGGTAGAGAGGGAGGTAGAGAGGGAACAATATAGAGAGGTAGGTAGAGGGAGGTAGAGAGGGAACAATATAGAGAGGGAGGTAGAGAGGGAACAATATAGAGGGGGAACGAAGTAGAGTCGGAGGTAGAGAGAGAGGTAGAGAGGGAACAATATAGAGAGGGAGGTAGAGAGGGAGGTAGAGAGGGAACAATATAGAGAGGGAGGTAGAGAGGGAGGTAGAGAGGGAACTATATAGAGAGGGAGGTAGAGAGGGAACAATATAGAGAGGGAGGTAGAGAGGGAAAAATATAGAGAGGGAGGTAGAGAGGGAAAGAAGTAGAGTCAGAGGTAGAGAGGGTGGAAAATGAAAATGAAATGGAAGATTGAAAAGGTGAAGAAAGACTAGGAATACAGATAGATGGATAGATATCCTGGAAGATACAGTACATGAGCATAGGACAGAGTGGAAGAGCTAGAGGGAGATGAATAGAGAGAGAGAGAAAGAGAGAGAGAGAGAGAGAGGATTACAGGGATGGCGTTCCTGACGGGGCATAAATTAAGCGATGGAAGATGACAAAACTAAAGACAATACAATATCAACTCCAAATGCCCCATAACCTCTGTTCCTCAGGGAAACACTTAAAAGACTATGTTAATTTTGTTAATTCACTTCAAATCCACCTAGGCATGGCAAATGAAGCAAGACACATTTTCATTTGAATACACTCAGGGGAGGGAAGACTTGGGGATTGGAACAAAATCCCTCCAAAATCAGAGTCATTTCAAGCAGAGCATTTCCACTGTCTCAAATAGCTAGAAGCATATGCATTCAGGGAATAGCACAAATACCATTAGAGGATACGTAGAATCACATAACGCATTCAGGAAATCATGACAAAAAGGGTGTTATACTGGACATTGACAAACACTACTCTTGAAATACATTTCCAGGGTGTTAATCACTTTGTTGATGACCTGAAATGTGTCACTAGCTTCCATTATAACATTGTGTGTGTCTCTGAGATAGATAGATGTAGCCTATATTGCACCCCAATGATATTGTATGCAGGGATCTCTAACCATGGCCTCTCTTCTCACTGTGGGCCCTGACCCAACAGGCAGCAACACACTCAACCTGCGGCCATCTTAGCACAGGGTGGGCATCTGTCTGAATGGCAAGCTCAAGGCTAGTGGACTGAGAGCCAGCAGAAGTCATCCTAATCAACATGAAGTGGGACCATGTACAGTTTATGGACGTTACAAATATGGCATTGGCAGTGTTGTCGAAAGCCTAAAGGGGTATAGCTCCATCACTATAGAGTTGCGTTCAAGGCCACACACATCCGTTTCATTTGGAATTGCTGTTCACCACTGGAGCGCCCACTGCTCAGCCTTTTGACTGTGCTATCACAAAAGCAGAGCTATAGAGTGTGTGTGTGACTGTGTGTGAGAAGGGGGAATTTGTTGCCTGTGAGAATGGACATGGGTTGAGCTTGATCCTTCAGGACCTTAGCACTGTTTATCTCAAGTGTCCTGGTCTGGGGGAGAACGTGGGGGGAGAGGAGAAGCAGATCAATGCCTCCCTCCAAACGCCTCTGCAGCAATGCAGCACGTCATTCAGCTCTTATAACTCACAGCCCTTTCCAAAGCCAATATGGAGGGAGGGATACCGTTTGTTAATGTGTTTGTTTTCTTTCATCATATCGGCGATATGACAATGTCACAAAACCAATAGCATTGTGGGGAACAAAGGGAATGTGCCATACAGGAGATGAAGAGGAAGTGTCTTGGTCTTTTTTTTTTGAGACGAACAATGCAGTCAATACCGTGTTGTTCAATACCGTGTTGTTCAATACCGTGTCGTACAATACCGTGTCGTACAATACCGTGTCGTTCAATACAGTGTTGTTCAATACCGTGTCGTACAATACAGTGTTGTTCAATACCGTGTCGTACAATACAGTGTTGTTCAATACCGTGTCGTTCAATACCGTGTCGTTCAATACCGTGTCGTACAATACCGTGTCGTTCAATACCGTGTCGTTCAATACCGTGTCGTTCAATACCGTGTCGTTCAATACCGTGTTGTTCAATACCGTGTTGTTCAATACCGTGTCGTACAATACCGTGTCGTACAATACCGTGTCGTACAATACCGTGTCGTACAATACCGTGTCGTACAATACCGTGTCGTACAATACCGTGTCGTACAATACCGTGTCGTACAATACCGTGTCGTACAATACCGTGTCGTACAATACAGTGTTGTACAATACCGTGTCGTACAATACAGTGTTGTACAATACCGTGTCGTACAATACAGTGTTGTACAATACCGTGTCGTACAATACAGTGTCGTACAATACCGTGTCATACAATACAGTGTTGTACAATACCGTGTCGTACAATACCGTGTCGTACAATACAGTGTCGTACAATACCGTGTCGTACAATACCGTGTCGTACAATACCGTGTCGTTCAATACAGTGTTGTACAATACCGTGTCGTACAATACAGTGTCGTACAATACCGTGTCATACAATACAGTGTTGTACAATACCGTGTCGTACAATACAGTGTTGTACAATACCGTGTCGTACAATACAGTGTTGTACAATACCGTGTCGTACAATACAGTGTCGTACAATACCGTGTCATACAATACCGTGTCGTACAATACCGTGTCATACAATACCGTGTCATACAATACCGTGTCGTTCAATACAGTGTTGTACAATACCGTGTCATACAATACCGTGTCGTACAATACAGTGTCGTACAATACCGTGTCATACAATACAGTGTCGTACAATACCATGTCATACAATACCGTGTCATACAATACCGTGTCGTTCAATACAGTGTTGTACAATACCGTGTCATACAATACCGTGTCGTACAATACAGTGTCGTACAATACCGTGTCGTACAATACAGTGTTGTACAATACCGTGTCGTACAATACAGTGTCGTACAATACCGTGTCGTACAATACCGTGTCATACAATACCGTGTCGTACAATACCGTGTCGTACAATACCGTGTCGTACAATACCGTGTCGTACAATACCGTGTCGTACAATACCGTGTCGTACAATACCGTGTCGTTCAATACCGTGTCAAAGACATGTTTCGTTCTCTGTACTCCTCGTCAATTCTGAGATATCAATTCATCTTTAGCTTTACATAACAAATAAGTTATTGAATAGACAAAGCTCAGAAGTAGCTTTGAAAACAAATGCATATAAATATATAAACTTAGACAAGACTCAAAAAATTCTAACAACAATAATATGCAAAAGTAGGTTAATGCCCTTCTGACATCAGTACCTTAATGTTCTTTTGCTTCCTTGTTTACTCCACTGTACTGCAGACATATCTAGGATAGATTTTTTCTCTCTATTTTCTCTGCAATAAAAACAAAATCCATAATCTGGTTGGATGATCCAGACTAATCTCCCATAACTACAGTACAGTCATCACTCAACCTGCAATCCCATATCTCCACTCAACATCAAACTCCCAAAGCTTATAGATTAACTCCTGGCCTGGATGTCCCAGAAAATAAAAGACCATCAGCTAGAGCAGTGGGATTCGCTTGGTGCGTCCCTCAGCCCAAACAGATCACTGGGGAACTCGTACAGACCGTGTCGTAACTGTGGATTTACTGTGATTCGTCATGACTCGGACTGTCTCTCTGTCACTGTCTGTTTGGCTCGATCCGACCATGCAATTCAGTATGATGCTCAGAACAAAACAACAGAAATACGAATCAAAAATGTCAACTGATACAGTTTCTTTATTGTTTGAAATATAAATCTGCTATATTATCTGTCAGTGGACTTTGTAATGTGAATCCTGTGCCTGAGTTTGAGTACATCTGCATTACAGTATGGTTTCTGTTACAGCAAGAGGTGTATTTCATATGCCAAACACAGGAAAAGGGCTTGGTTGGCCATCTCTGATGCAGCTAGAACAGTGGGGGTTGGTGGAGCAGTGAAAACGGGTCAGTGAAACCGCAGACCATCAAGCGTTGCCTCCACTGTCTGCCAGCGCAGTCAACCAACCGTGTTCCAGGGGCACCTCTGTCCCCCGGGCTTTCAAGGTCTCCCCGTTTCATCAATCTCCAGCAACCTTTACACGCACGGTCACTATCACTAATTAGACCAAAGATGGTGACGGATCAAGGCCCTAAAAATAGGACAAAAACCATGGAGCAAGGTGGCTTCTGGCTTCCAGGCATTCTCAAAGATGATGAATGAGACGACGAACCATTAGATAACTACCTAAAGTATCTGTGTCCTACTAATACACAACACACATCTCTGGGAGTACTTATTCACTTCTTAATTAAAACATCATGACTTGGGAGAACACAAATGCCCATTACTTGGGGTGAAAGTTCAGACTTTGTTTTTTCGTGTGTACCTTATTACTGCCATTTGTCAAAGAAAACATCGGTAGCTCTGAACAAATAGCCAACCCTGGAGCATTTGCTTTGTAAACCCAGGGGTACCACAGCCACAAGCCTGCAGATTAGAATCATCTTTCTTTGAGCCAATAGATTTGCAACTGGGACACACCTGGAACACCAGACAAGGGTCACATTTAAACTGCCCAAAAGCATCCAGAATAAAAAGTTAACCAAACTTCAACAGCTACCCTTGGACCAATGCAAAGTGTCAAATCAAATCAAATGTACTTGTCACATACACATGGTTAGCAGATGTTAATGCGAGTGTAGCGAAATGCTTGTGCTTCTAGTTCCAACAATGCAGTAATAACCAACAAGTAATCTAACCTAACAATGCCAAAACTACTACCTTATGCACACAAGTGTAAAGGGATAAAGAATATGTATGTAAACATTATATTAAGTAGCATTGTTTAAAGTGGCTAGTGATATATTTTACATCAATTTCCATCAATTCCCATTATTAAAGTGGCTGGAGTTGAGTCAGTGTGTTGGCAGCAGCCACTCAATGTTAGTGGTGGCTGTTTAACAGTCTGATGGCCGTGAGATAGAAGCTGTTTTTCAGTCTCTCGGTCCCTGCTTTGATGCACCTGTTCTGACCTCGCCTTCTGGATGATAGCGGGGTGAACAGGCAGTGGCTCGGGTGGTTGTTGTCCTTGATGATCTTTATGGCCTTCCTATGACATCGGGTGCTGTAGGTGTCCTGGAGGGCAGTTAGTTTGCCCCCAGTGATGCGTTGTGCAGACCTCACTACCCTCTGGAGAGCCTTACGGTTGAGGGCGGAGCAGTTGCCGTACCAGGCGGTGATACAGCCCGACAGGATGCTCTCGATTGTGCATCTGTAGGAGTTTGTGAGTGCTTTTGGTGACAAGCCAAATTTCTTCAGCCTCCTGAGGTTGAAGAGGCGCTGCTGCGCCTTCTTCACGATGCTGTCTTTGTGGGTGGACCAATTCAGTTTGTCTGTGATGTGTACGCCGAGGAACGTAAAACTTACTACCCTCTCCACTACTGTCCCATCGATGTGGATAGAGGGGTGCTCCCTCTGCTGTTTCCTGAAGTCCACAACCATCTCCTTAGTTTTGTTGACGTTGAGTGTGAGGTTATTTTCCTGCCACCACACTCCGAGGGCCCTCACCTCCTCCCTATAGGCCGTCTCATCGTTGTTGGTAATCAAGCCTAGCACTGTAGAGTCGTCCGCAAACTTGATGACTGAGTTGGAGGTGTGCATGGCCACGCAGTCATGGGTGAACAGAGAGTACAGGAGAGGGCTCAGAACGCACCCTTGTGGGGCCCCAGTGTTGAGGATCAGCGGGGTGGAGATGTTGTTACCTACCCTCACCACTTGGGGGGCAGCCCGTCAGGAAGTCCAGTACCCAGTTGCACAAGGCAGGGTCGAGACCCAGGGTCTCGAGCTTGATGACGAGTTTGGAGGGTACTATGGTGTTAAATGCTGAGCTGTAGTCGATGAACAGCATTCTCACATAGGTATTCCTCTTGTCCAGATGGGTTAGGGCAGTGTGGTTGAGATTGCATTGTCTGTGGACCTATTTGGGCAGTAAGCAAATTGGAGTGGGTCTAGGGTGTCAGGTAGGGTGGAGGTGATATGGTCCTTGACTAGTCTCTCCAAGCACTTCATGATGACGGAAGTGAGATCTACCGGGAGGTAGTCGTTTAGCTCAGTTACCTTAGCTTTCTTGGGAACAGGAACAATGGTGGCCCTCTTGAAGCATGTGGGAACAGCAGACTAGGATAAGGATTGATTGAATATGTCCGTAAACATACCAGCCAGCTGGTCTGCGCATGCTCTGAGGGCGCGGCTGGGGATACCGTCTGGGCCTGCAGCCTTGCGAGGGTTAACACGTTTAAATGTTTTACTCACGTCGGCTGCAGTGAAGGAGAATCCGCATGTTTTGGTTGCGGGCCGTGTCAGTGACACTGTATTGTCCTCAAAGTGGGCAAAAAAGTTATTTAGTCTGCCTGGGAGCAAGACATCCTGGTCCGTGACGGGGCTGGTTTTCTTTTTGTAATCCGTGATTGACTGTAGACCCTGCCACATACCTCTTGTGTCTGAGCCGTTGAATTGCGATTCTACTTTGTCTCTGTACTGACGCTTAGCTTCTTTGATTGCCTTGCGGAGGGAATAGCTACACTGTTTGTATCTGGTCATGTTTCCGGTCACCTTGCCCTGGTTAAAAGCAGTGGGTTCGCGCTTTCAGTTTCACGCGAATGCTGCCATCAATCCACGGTTTCTGGTTTGGGAATGTTTTAATCGTTGCTATGGGAACGACATCTTTAATGCACGTTCTAATGAACTCGCTCACCGAATCGTCAATGTATTCGTCAATGTTGTTGTTGGACACAGTGCGGAACATATCCCAGTCCACGTGATGGAAGCAGTCTTGGAGTGTGGAATCAGATTGGTCGGACCAGCATTGAACAGACCTGAGCGCGGGAGCTTCTTGTTTTAGCTTCTGTCTGTAGGCAGGGAGCAACAAAATGGAGTCGTGGTCAGCTTTTCCGAAAGGAGGGCGGGGGAGGGCCTTATATGCGTCGTGGAAGTTAGAATAGCAATGATCCAAGGTTTTACCAGCCCTGGTTGCGCAATCGATATGCTGATACAATTTAGGTAGTCTTGTTTTCAGATTAGCCTTGTTAAAATCCCCAACTACAATGAATGCATCCTCAGGATATGTGGTTTCTAGTTTGCAAAGAGTCAAATAAAGTTTGTTCAGAGCCATCGATGTGTCTGCTTGGGGGGGGAATATATACGGCTGTGATTATAATCGATGATAATTCCCTTGGTAGATAATGTGGTCGACATTTGATTGTGAGGAATTCTAAATCAGGTGAACAGAAGGACTTGAGTTCCTGTATGTTGTTGTGATCATACCACGTCTCGTTAACCATAAGGCATACGCCCCCGCCCCTCTTCTTACCAGAAAGATGTTTGTTTCTGTCGGCGCGATGCGTGAAGAAACCAGCTGGCTGCACCAGCAGTGAAGCAAAGAACATTACAGTCTCTGATGTCCCTCTGGAATTCTACCCTTGCTCGGATTTCATCAACCTTGTTGTCAAGAGACTGGACATTGGCGAGTAGTATGGTAGGGAGTGGTGCACGATGTGCCCGTCTCCGGAGCCTGACCAGAAGACCGCTTCGTTTCCCTCTTTTACGACGTCTTTGTTTTGGGTCGCAGACTGGGATCCATTCCGTTGTCCTGGGTGAAAGGCAGAACACAGGATCCGCTTCGGGAAAGACATATTCCTGGTCGTACTGATGGTGAGTTGACATTGCTCTTATATTCAGTAGTTCTTCCCGACTGTATGTAATGAAACCTAAGATTACCTGGGGTACCAATGTAAGAAATAACACGTAAAAAAACAAAAATTGCATAGTTTCCTAGGAACGTGAAGCGAGGCGGCCATCTCTGTCGGCGCCAGAAGTAGTGTCTGCACGGTCCAAAATCAGTTTAAAATATAAGGGGCAAATTAAATAACAAGCCAGATCAGATTTAAATCCCGACGTCCTTCCATTCCTGGGTAGTCTCTCAGCTGGACCCCTGTTGGCTGTGTCACTGACATGTGTCCCAGTTAGACTCGGCTATGCAATCTAATGAATGTTAATGGTCACCCATGGCTCTCTTGCTGGGCCTCTGCTCTCTTGTTCCTATTCTGGGAGGCAGTCATGGCAGGTAGAGGTCTGCCGTCCACTCCTGTGGGCCCTCGGCTGTGGTAGTCCCTCTGGGGCTTGGGCATGAAACAGATCGCCACACATCATTGCAGCATGGGTCCTCGCTCTGCTCCTCCAAGTCAAGATCACAGACACACACACACACAAAGCGAGGTAGCTGGCTGCCCCCTCCTAACTCCTCACACAGGCATGGCCCGCGCTACGGAGTGAGGAGCCGTCAGGGCACATCAGCCGGGAACGTGGAAACAAATGACCTCTGTCCCTTCACTGTCCGCCCCCACCACCACCCTGACATTTTCCCATCAACAGCTTCAGCGCTTCCGACATGTGACCCCGGCGGCACGGGCGGTCGTGACTCGCCAAGCGCGTGAGCGCGCACACACACACAGAGGGAGGAGATAGCAGGACAGGTCTCTGATCTTCAGATTCAAACGCAGCGGGAGAATGTCAGCTTCAAACCGTTTCTGTTATACAACCCTGCTCTCTGCATATCAAACCCAGGTCACGATTCAAATTGGGTTCACGAAGTAAAGACAAACTGGAATATGCACTCGTCTCTGATTAAAACATGATGAAACAAACTACTCCTTCTCTCTGATTCCAATATGATTAATCAAGCTACTCCTTCGCTCTGATTCCAATATGATGAATCAAGCTACTCCTTCTCTCTGATTCCAATATGATGAATCAAGCTACTCCTTCGCTCTGATTCCAATATGATGAATCAAGCTACTCCTTCTCTCTGATTCCAATATGATGAATCAAGCTACTCCTTCTCTCTGATTCCAATATGATGAATCAAGCTACTCCTTCGCTCTGATTCCAATATGATGAATCAAGCTACTCCTTCTCTCTGATTCCAATATGATGAAACAAACTACTCCTTCTCTCTGATTCCAATATGATGAAACAAACTACTCCTTCTCTCTGATTCCAATATGATGAAACAAACTACTCCTTCTCTCTGATTCCGATATGATGAAACAAACTACTCCTCTCTGATTCCAATATGATGAAACAAACTACTCCTTCTCTCTGATTCCAATATGATGAATCAAGCTACTCCTTCGCTCTGATTCCAATATGATGAATCAAGCTACTCCTTCGCTCTGATTCCAATATGATGAAACAAACTACTCCTTCTCTCTGATTCCAATATGATGAATCAAGCTACTCCTTCGCTCTGATTCCAATATGATGAAACAAACTACTCCTCCTCTCTGATTCCAATATGATGAAACAAACTACTCCTTCTCTCTGATTCCAATATGATGAAACAAACTACTCCTTCTCTCTGATTCCAATGTGATGAAACAAACTACTCCTTCTCTCTGATTCCAATATGATGAAACAAACTACTCCTTCTCTCTGATTCCAATATGATGAAACAAACTACTCCTTCTCTCTGATTCCAATATGATGAAACAAGCTACTCCTTCTCTCTGATTCCAATATGATGAATCAAGCTACTCCTTCTCTCTGATTCCAATATGATGAAACAAACTCGAGCCGAGACACAGGGGTGGGTAGCACAACAACTGCAGAAAAATCTGATTCATGTTTTGGGGAAAAACTTTGAGTGTCTTTCCGTAGCAATTTCCCCTGCGAGCTTGCTGCAGCCTGGGAGAGGGGTAATCCATCACCCAGTATTCCTGATAGGGGGAAACATGGCGGCCCCCCTCCCAGTCCAGCAAACCTCGCCCTCGCCGCATACAGCGCAGCGCAGCACGGGTCGGATCAGCCTGCCTATCAATTACAGAGTCAAACGTGTCTGGAACGGCGTGTCTGGGGAGTTATCGGTAAACTGCTTGCTACACCACCTCTGTCTGACTGATCCGGTTGATGTTCCTTCATTTCCCCCCTGGTACTGCTGAGGAAATGACAGGTGGGTCCAGACAGACAGGGATCTAATGCTAATCTTCCCATATGTTAGGCTGAGCTGCGAGCTAGCCTAGCGACAAGCCTCAGGGGCTGATGTGGTCCCAAGGGCCCTGACTGGCAGCCCTGGCTCTTACCCGCTCTCCCACGCTGGAGGTGGGAGTAGAGGGAGTCGGAGGGGAACCTGAAACAGTATCACAGGGTTCACCTGTCCTACTAGAAACGCTTCCATCTCAACGACTTATTAGCATTTGATAATAGTCACATATTTTACTCCTAGGTTGAATCATTAATCACTTTCGCAATTGCCAACCCTGTCACATATAGGAGTATAAAGTCCCAACTGAGAAACCATATGCAGAAATAGTTCAAATAAAATAATCAAACAAAGGAAGAAAAGAAGGTAACTTTGAGAAGAGTAGGAAATGTTATTTAGAGAAACAAAAGCTGTGGTTCCATTTTAAAAACAGTGTCATTTATGCCCCCGGGAGTCACCATAATCGCTGTCCAATCACACTGACAATGCCCCTCCCAAGAGGAAGGGCACAACAGAATGTACAGCAACAAGGATCCAATATGGATGCCAACGTCATAGAAGAATCCATCTTAGGTCTGTAGGAGCTAAATAGTAGCCTTACCTTCAACAGCATACTCTTCTGCTTCAGAGGGGCCAACGAGGACAGGAAGGAGAGAGAGAGAGAAAACAAACAGATTAGACAGCATACTCTTCTGCTTCAAAGGGGGCCAATGAGGACAGGAAGGAGAGAGAGAATGAACAGATTAGACAAACAGCATTTGGAACAATTACCATATCCAGACATAATTCCAATGTAGTAGATATCCAATTAATTACATATCCTGTCGTAGTTCCAATTTGTTAAGCAAAACACATGTTATCAGAGAAGAGGTCATTTACAAGAACAAAAAAGCACAATTTGATTCATAAGATATGTCCAGGCAAAAATTAAATCATATTTTTCCCATGGCTTGATTTACAATGCTTGGAAAAACAACCGAAATGTGAGACTGCAAAATGTGAGGTCCTCTTCCAGCCGGGGGCTTACATCAATTCTAAGAAAATCAACTGCAAATGGAAGGAACTGGAGAAAAATGTGCATCAAATATAAGAGTAGCCCTGGGTCCAGTGACTGAACATTATATCCACTTAACATCTCAACCACTCATCCATCTCAACCACTCATCCATCTCAACCACTCATCCATCTCAACCACTCATCCATCTCAACCACTCATCCATCTCAACCACTCATCCATCTCAACCACTCATCCATCTCAACCACTCATCCATCTCAACCACTCATCCATCTCAACCACTCATCCATCTCAACCACTTATCCATCTCAACCACTCATCCATCTCAACCACTCATCCATCTCAACCACTCATCCACTCATCCATCTCAACCACTCATCCATCTCAACCACTCATCCATCTTAACCACTCATCCATCTTAACCACTCATCCATCTTAACCACCCATCCATCTTAACCACTCAACCATCTCAACCACTCATCCATCTCAACCACTCATCCATCTCAACCACTCATCCATCTCAACCACTCATCCATCTCAACCACTTATCCATCTCAACCACTTATCCATCTCAACCACTTATCCATCTCAACCACTTATCCATCTCAACCACTTATCCATCTCAACCACTTATCCATCTCAACCACTTATCCATCTTAATCACTCATCCATCTTCACCACTTATCCATCTTAACCACTCAACATCTTAACCACTCAACATCTTAACCACTCTATTACAAAAGTGCTGAATCGAGTTAGAGCAACCTCCCTAATGACATCTCTCCAACTCCATGATCCAGAGAGAGAGAGTCAGAGGAAGCCAGTTGAAAGAAAGATGCTTCTCTAGGATCATCATCACATAATCAAAGATCCACTACACATTCATGGAAAAAGCCTCCAGCCTCCTACTGTATCAGACCCTATGGGGAGTTGAACATTTTGATATTTTACTTGGCCCGGGCCTTAGCGATAGTTTGTTATATCATAATCAACTTTTGCTGGTACATTGCGTGCTTGTGCCTTTATTTTAGTATAATTTAATGTATTTTTTATGTATAGTGAAAGCCTGTGTATGGCAAGACGACCAGGAAGTGCTGTTTACCGTCACTTTTAGTATTAAGATTTCATGATTTCATGGCACGGCGGCCATTTGGGAACCTGCAACGTGCCATTGAAGCCCCAGCGCGGTTCCACAGAGAGCGTCCGGTGCAAGACGAGGTCAACCACTACACATCTACAAAGTGCACGTTCCTCAAAAAACTTCATTCACAGACTGCATTCGTCCAGTATACTAATCGTGAACAGATCCGAATCAATGTCCACTTATCCATCTTCACTAGACGCTAGCTGTACGGCACTGGCTTGATCGGTTCCTACGAACATAATAATGTACCTATGCAGTGTTTATCTGTTTTCATCTGTACAGAGCCGCTTCTCTCAAATGCATCCTTTGTTGTGTCATTCAATGACTTGCTGTACGATGCATTTCCCCGGAGAAATATCTACAAGGTCTTCTCATTGAAATAGTATTCTATGTTGTCATTATACAGAGAGAAAGGCTGCAAAGAGCCTGGGTGGGTTGGCGTAAAAAGGCAATCGATGCCTGTGCCTGGGCCCCACTGACATCAGAGGATCCCTTAGAACTCCTCCGCCGCTCCCCATTGATTCTCAGATTAGAACACCCACAATGCTGCTCATGAGGCGGGCAGCTGCTGTAAAGCAGGAGGTCAAGAGAGCAAACATTTTAGTCATTTAGCAGACACTCTTAACCAGAGCTATTTAGGGTTACGTGCCTTGCTCAAGGGCACATTGGCACCTTCTCCCCTAGTCAGCTCTGGGATTTGAACCGACACCTGCTCAGTTACTGGCCCAATGCTCTTAACCACTAGGATACCTGCCGATAAACCCAGACGTGGCTAGCCAATGGAGAGAGATGCATGATTCCACACCAGAGATTAAGCCAGAGCTTGGTTGTCTAATGTAATGATTGTTATGATGTCTGGCCATGGTTCTACCCCCCCACCCCCCACCCCATCCCTCTGATTTGGATGGTTCTCAGCCTTGACTACCCTATCTTTTAGAGACACACTCGGCGAGAGCCTCTGAGTCTCTGTTCAAGGCAGGCAGAGCATGAAAGGGATGGCTCCCTTTTTCTCCAAACTCACGATTCATCGCTCAAGTAATTATGGGGCCTGTGTAAAAATGTTCCTCGGAGACGGTTAATGTGGATTGTATCCCGTTGTCCAAAAGTGGATGGAGCAGCAAACCTCAGTAGACTTTATTTTTCAAACAGTAGAGTTAACATTGCTTAGGGAATTACTGGGAATATGACACGGAATGAAAGTGAAGGATCTGACGATAAAAGATAGTCAAGCGGAAGCTCTTATTTCAGGAAGCTGGGTTCCCCCATTGAGAATAGTGAGAGATACATAAAAAGCCAAGCATTAACATCATTCCTAACATTTCTGCACCTAATACAAATGCATTGTGAGCAAGTCTGTGCCCTTTAGGGATCGGACACTCCACTGGGCTTGAAAACAAACATTACATGACAATTTTCAGGTTAGATACTGTGAGATGATAGTGTGTTTTTGTGATGCTGTTCCCACTTCACCGGAGCTAGACTTTCCCTCTCCCCTGAGAGCCAATAGCATGCTGCCTCGAGAGGGGATCCTTCCAGTAAACGATTAAGATCATTATTCATATAAAATGCTGTGATTATGGTCTGTTTTATAGACACAGGATGACTGTGTCTCTCTGGGGCATTGGAACTAGACGAGAGAACATATTTTGGATTGAACAGGAAAGAAAGTATTTTTTATTTAACTAGGCAAGTCAGTTAAGAACAAATTCTCATTTACAATGACGGCCTACCCAGGCCAATTGTGCACCGCCATATGGGACTCCCAATCACGGCTGAATGTGATGCAGCCTGGATTCGAACTGAGGACTGCAGTGATGACTCTTACACTGATATGCAGTGCCTTAGACTCCTGTGCCATTCAGAAGCCCACTCAAGAGCCCAGTAACCAAAAGGTTGGTTCAAAGTCACACTGCCGACTAGGTGAAAAATAGGTCAATGTGCTCTTGAGCAAGGCAGTTAACACTAATCGCTCAGGATAAGAGTGTCTGCTAAATAACTAAACCTTATGGTTGGGAAAGGCTGAGCTCTGCTTATGGGGAATAGAGAAACCTATAGGAGAGGAGTTTTCCACTCTCAGATCCGTAGAGGCTACCGCAGTAGCAGACGTTTAAAATGGGGGAGTCAGATGGGATCATGGCCAGAATAACGTCAGAGCCCAAACTCGATTTGAAAATAGGACTCAGTTGGGATTAGAGGTCGACCGATTAATCGGAATGACCGAATAATTAGGGCCGATTTCAAGTTTTCATAACAATCGGAAAACTGTATTTTTGGATGCCGATTGAAGCTATACTGTTACACTGGCAATACTAAAGTGCCTATAAGAACATCCAATAGTGAAAAGGTATATGAAATACAAATCGTACAGAGAGAAATAGTTCTATAATTCCTATAATAACTACAACCTAAAATGTCTTACCTGGGAATATTGAAAACTCATGTTAAAAGCAACCACCAGCTTTCATATGTTCTCATGTTCTGAGCAAGGAATGTAAACGTTAGCTTTCTTACATAGCACATATTGCACTTTTACTTTCTTCTCCAACACTTTGTTTTTGCATTATTTAAACCAAATTGAACATGTTTCATTATTTATTTGAGGCTAAATTGATTTTATTCATGTATTATATTAAGTTAAAATAAGTGTTCATTCAGTATCGTTGTAATTGTCATTATTACAACACCACAAATAAATCGGCCGATTAATCGGTATCGGCGGTTTTTGGTCCTCCGATAATCGGTATTGGTATCGGCGTTGAAAAATCATAATGGGTCGACCTCTAGTTGGGATGTTTCTTTTTTCACTCCCCAAGTCAAATGAGTACAACACCACAAATAGACAAATAAAACATGAATCTGAAAGAATACAGATGCAGGCTGTTACAAAAACGCAAGAGGATGTTGGATTTCTTTACTCTTCCCAAGTGGCTTTGGAGGAAAAACAGACTTGTGTCTATCCTTGTGTCTATCCGTGCTTCTACACCTGCATTGCTTGCTGTTTGGGGTTTTAGGCTGGGTTTCTGTACAGCACTTTGAGATATCAGCTGATCTAAGAAGGGCGATATAAATACATTTGATTTGATTCCATCTCTACTATGGAGAGAGGAACACGTGTGTGCAAGAAGATAATAAACTTTCCATTACTATTATTCTACTTTGTACAGTATAGAAATCATGCAAAGAACTGGTGATGAAAGTCAACAAGCAAGTCGTACAAGCATGTCTATAATTCCAATGTAACCCTAGTTCCACCTTACCAAAGTAATTGATACCCAGAGGTACTTTTGGAATCACAGATATTTCCCCACAGCTCAAACGTTTCCTTCCATACTGCATACGTTTAATATAGGGTGTCGACTTCAGGGGGTTCTAAGTGTTCTTCTCACTTCCCTATTCACTATGCTGAAGGCTATAGGGTGTTGCTGTGGCAACTAACGATCTCATTGACAGCAGCTGCTCCACTGCACATCTGACCACAGTTGAGGGCTGGGAGCAACATTGGAAGGAGAGCATGGTCGAGATCAGTGGAGGTGTCACGGTCTGACCATCGTTCGTATGTGTTTTCCTTGTTTTAGTGTTGGTCAGGACGTGAGCTGGGTGGGCATTCTATGTTGTGTGTCTGGTTTGTCTATTTCTATGTTTGGCCTGATATGGTTCTCAATCAGAGGCAGATGTTAATCATTGTCTCTGATTGGGAACCATATTTAGGTAGCCTGTTTTGTGTTGGGTTTTGTGGGTGATTGTCCTCAGTGTCCTTGTTCCTGTCTCTGTGTTAGTTTACACAAGTATAGGCTGTTTCGGTTTTCATTACGTTCTTTGTTTTGTAGTGTTTATAATTGATTCGTGTTTTACGTTTGTTTATTAAACATGGATCGAAATCTACACGCTGCATTTTGGTCCGACTCTCCTTCACCACAAGAGAACCGTTACAGGAGGCTGCTGAGGGGAGAACGGCTCATAATGATGTCTGGAACGGAGTAAACGGAATGGCATCAAATCATGTGTTTGATGTATTTGATACCATTCCACTGATTCCACTCCACCCAGTACCACGAGCCCTTTCCTCCCCAATTAAGGTGCCACCAACCTCCTGTGGTCAAGATCCTGTATATATTGTCTCAGCCCTGACAATGGGAGTCGTTGTCCCAAAGGCGGGAAGGCAGATGGTCTGCTTATCGTTCTGCTTACCGTGGACAGATTTTGACAGGAGAAAAACCCTCTCGCTTCACCTCTTCCTCTCTGATATGGTCGACTTCCTGCCCAACTAGACATGCAGGCGTTGCATTGCGTTCATTTTCAAATAATATTTTTGCAGGAATCTCTTTGTGAATGATTTTCACCGAAAATGTTATCTATGCCGAGCTGGGCAGCCTGAGCTTTTGCTATCTCATCAGGCGCTAGGCTTTGGTCTTCTTCAATGGTTGCGTGCCACATCATCAACTGTGCAGTCGGGTATCAGATTGCTATGTCATACGATGTGGTTAGATGATATCTTAACCTATCCAGACGTTGTAAGTTTGGTATTTGCTGCAAAGTAGTCAGGAAGGAACTCGACCATGACTGTTCACACTGGGGGAAAGGCTGGTGAGGACAGCAGGAGGTGCCATGTGTAAGGAGCTTTTGCCATTTCTTACATGTGGTCTGTACTGAAGAAAATATACCACTTCCAAAAAGCAATGGTCTGTGATTGTTCAGCAGTGTGTTGTAGACTACACATAACACACAATAGCACTGCAAGCTCTTAGTCCTTGGTCAGCTCAGGAGCAGAAGCACTGAGGCCCACCCTCACTGTGGTAGTGAAAAACCCATGGCAGCCACACACCAACACCACATAGCCTAACAGCAAACATACAAATATGGAACGCACACGAACACAGCACAGCCCCATGGTAGGTCACACTAGAGACCTGCAATGTGAAAAGCCACTCAGAGTTCAGTGACCATGTGAAGTGCTGGACTGTGAGTTGATCATTTCAAAATGGAGCAACTAGAACCTGATGTCACATGTGGCAGAGACATGAATGTTCTCAATTTCTATCAGCAAAGGTAAACGCAGAGAAACACAAAGCCACAAAGCTATGACCCCCCCCCACCACCACACCTCCACCCCTTTGTAGGCAACAAGTGATCTTTAATTGAATATGTCTTAGGTCATCTCCCACCAGTTTCCTCTCATTACAATTACATTTCAAATCTGACTTATTTTATATTGTGTGACTCAGTCTCTCTCACAGTCACCCACATGCTTTCTCACACATTGAAAAATAGAATAAATTCTACAAGCAACAAGCACTGTCAAAAATGATATTGTGACGAGCTCTCATTTTGAGTGGCATGTACAAGTAGCCTTGATCTTCTACAACTCCCATATTACAAACAGACAATACTGGTTTAAAATAGAAAAGACGTGAGATAGCAAGAAAGAAAGAGTGTGAGAGAGAGTGAGAGAGAAACATCAGCGCCACAGGTAACTTCCACAAAGCTGTGAACGATCTGAGAGACAAGGCAAGAAGGGCATTCTATGCCATCAAAAGGAACATAAAATTCAACATACCAATTAGGATCTGGCTAAAAATACTTGAATCAGTTATAGAACTCATTGCCCTTTATGGTTGTGAGGTCTGGGGTCCACTCACCAAACAAGAATTCACAAAATGGGACAACCACCAAATTGAGACTCCGCATGCAGAATTCTGCAAAAACATAATCCGTGTACAACGTAGAACACCAAGTAATGCATGTAGAGCAGAATTAGGCCGATGCCCACTAATTATCCAAATCCAGAAAAGAGCCGTTCAATTCTACAACCACGTAAAAGGAAGCGACTCCCAAACCTTCCATAACAAAGCCATCACCTACAGAGAGATGAACCTGGAGAAGAGCCCCCTAAGCAAGCTGGTCCTGGGGCTCTGTTCACAGTGTAAGACACTCAATAGAGTTTGAGTAAGTCAGTTCTAGGAAGTTATTTTCATCAGGGTGCTAACAGTTTTCTGTAGTGGAGACAGAATAAAAAGAGTGATTCTGAAACATTTCCTAATTGGACATACACTAATTAGGCGGAATATGATAGTTTTCTTCATTCGAGTCGACTGGAGAGGAGACGGAGCAAAGAGGGTCAGAGAACCGGTAAACGGAGGAGCACAAGACAGTCTGCCATCGGGAGAGAGTTATCACTGTCTGTGGAGTGAGAACATAGTAAAGTGTAGAAAAGTGTTCAGATGTGTGTTTGGTGGGATGGAAAACGATAACTTTACTCAGAAATGAGCCTGCTCAGATTTAGATTTGATTTGGATCTCTTTTAGCCCAAGGGCTAGTCTTCTAAGAGTCCTTAAGAAATATAAAAAAAACATACAGAAATGAGAAAAACAACAAGGTAGAAGCACAAAAACACAAAACAAAGACACACATTCATGTTACACATTCATGTTACCTATACATATTAGGAGTTACACATTTTCTATAATTTCCCTGATAGTCGGCCATTTGAGTGCATTGTGTAATTCTATGGAAGACCTCTGGTAACCACGTTGCAGAACCGTTCCGGCTGCCTTAGCACAAGCTATCTGCAGTCCCTTTAGGCCACCAACACCTGCATTACTCTACACGACAGGGCAGTAGTTCACTATGGATGAGAGCATCTGAGATTTGTAAAAAAAAAAAAAAATTGCTCTGGCATATATTTCACAATTCTTCTGAGCATACAGGAGGTGCCAATGATTTTGTTGCAGAGCTGTGAAATGTGTGATGACCAAGGGAGACTTTTGCCTAGCTGTACACCTATGTGTACACCACCTGTGTGGTCTGCCAACTGTTTCTTCCTTTTTCTCTTCACACATATTAGCATTGCCTTGGTTTTCTATGTATTTAGCACTAATTTGTTTTTTCTTACGTCAGCCTTATTTAGCTGCCCTACAGAATTGCCTGTTACATAAACAGTGGTATAGTCAAAAGCACAAATACTGTACATGTTTGAAAGAAGCAATGTTTCTTTTTGTTGATGGTACAGCTAGAGCTGTGGCCATGAAATTTTGTCAGCCGGTGATTGTCATGCGAATAACGGCCATTCTCACGGTAATTGGCCGTTAATTAACATAAAGCAATGTAGCATCTCCTGGCTTCCACAAGCGTCTGATGAAGACCGTTGAAACATCAACATTTTAAAAAGTTTAACAAATCCACCTAGAAAGAGTATATGAAAAAAGTTGTATGAAAGACATGAGCTCTGCTTTGTTTTTTTTGCGCAGGCTGCACACACTTCATCAGTCTCTCATTCACAATTTGACAAGCACTTGAGAATGCCTTGAATTTCCCAGCTGTATCCCTTTTGTGTGGCCGTAGTACCCTCTAAAAAAATCCATGCCTTTTGCGGCCAGTGGCCGTTGTGCCCTTGGGCTGAATATAATAGTTATAATTTCCTTCTCCCGACTGCTTGCCGAAACACCTCTCATTCAAATTGCTCTCCGTCATGTGATCGGGTCTTTCTAACAGGTTACAAGTGAAAGTAGGCTACTAATGATCATCAGCAGCATCAGAGCTTGGAAAAGCTTAATTACCGTGACTAAATGTTCACGTGGAATTTGACTGCCGTCATGACTCGTGATAATACGGTCACCGTAACAGCCCTAGGTACAGCAAGCTCATTGGGGACAGGGAGTATATCCAAAAGGCTGGAAGGCAGTGTCAATATTTGGGGCCATGTTCAGAATCCCCAGAGAGAGGATAGAGACACCTCAAGTGTATTTGTACTGACAAGCTGCCGGAGGTTTCCCACATTGTGTGTCTGCTGTGTGTGGGTGTGTGAATGTGTGTGTGAATGTGTCTGCACTATTTAACCATGTGTTTGTCAAGCGTGAATGTGTCTGCACTATTTAACCGAGCAAGCATTTCCCTGGCTTGAGAGAGAGAGAGAGATATCACGCGCAGCTTACAAAATGACATTTGATTTCAGGAGATTGAGCTTTTATTTTAACTTCATTTTGACTTCTAATATAATATCATTCATGTGTCAACATCATTCAAAAAATAGATGATGGGTGCTCTGTTAAGTAACAAATCCATTTTAGACACTGACATTTCCCCCCCTCTCCGTCCAGCTTTTGAAGCACAGAGAAACAGTTGCTTTCCCTGACAGGGTAAAATTATCAGTGTAAAGATGAACAAGCATTGAACAACATAGCAGCATGTTGTGGTGGGGCATTTTCAAAATGTCTGCTCGCTTTGAGAGGTTGTCACTGGCTGCTACATTAGCAGGTGACACAGATGAGATAAATGCTGTCAACCACAGCAGGGGATGCCAGGCACGATTGAGAATCCTTTCAGACTTGCTGCAGAGCCACAGGAGTGTGAAAAAGTGGGTTAAGAAATAAAGCAAATGTCCTCGGCTTTGAGATGACAACAGGAGCAGGCGAGGTGGATAAGGGCTACGTCTTGTGAGGAAAAAGCACCTTAATAGTATTTCCTTAATCCTCCTTTAAAAATGACCTAGATAAGTTAACTCGGTAGCTTTTGTCTGAATATTAGGAAAACCTGGACAAATGACATCTGAAAGGCATATCCCTGTCCTCGTAACACAACACAAATCCCCCGGTGATTCCAAACTGAGCCGAATGAGAAAAAATAGATGTGATTGGATTAACTAATTATATAAGGACAATTGCTAAATGACTGAAAATATTGGTATTATTTGAGGTAGGAGCCGTAACTACAGTATAGCATGTTGATGATGACAGACAAGGAGTACTGTGCATCATAAAATGCTCCGTCTTCATAAACTTTATCTATCAACTATAACGAACAGCGAATTGGATTACATGTAGCGTGTAAAATGTAAACGAGAAGCTCCTATCATAAACTACTGGAACATTTGGCAGCTAGCATGTGGTGCACTGAGGTGGAATTTCAATGCAGATACTCCACAGTATATTTCCACTGACTAGAACAAAGGCAACAAAAAAAACCTAAGAAAGCAAAAGAAGAGAAGTTGAAAGAACAGAAGAGTTTGACTTCATACAGTATCAGCATGTCAGTCCCAAACTCCTTCGCTTCATCCCTCCATGAAACATGTTATCAGTGAAATAGAAGGCCTAATTACACAGGTTCATCAACCTCCCACTGAGCGACAGGGGGAAGCAGCACAGAAGTCAGTCACACTCAAATGAGGACATTTGGACATACAGTACAGTGCAAGTACACTGCTAAAATGATCTGCTTAGTAACACTAAAACTAGTGGCAACTGAGCTGCCACCAACTTAAAGGAGACAAAACCTTATTGAAACACATCATCCTGAAATGTTTTGAAACATGACATGGTGTGTTGTGCAACACCTTGTGAAGGGCTGGTAGCACTGAGAGAAACGAGGGAGTCCTGTTAGTGCAGAATTAGATACCTTCTCTTTTGGTAAAGATTCCTCTCTCTAAAGCTTATAAACACCATTATCATGCAAAATTAGATCACTTTTTCTGAATTGTCTTGATTGTTACATTTTTTACATGCATTTGATCTTTTACAATTTTATACCATTTTAGCAGGTATTGTCAAGCAAAGTGTTCACACCACCGGCTGTAACTGGAGGTTGAACAAGAATTCAGGATTCTATACATCTTCCACTGACAATCATGAACTGGAAAGCGGTCCATTCATCATGATCCATCATACCTCATGGCACAACAAGCTTAATACTAATATATAAATATACTTTTCGTTCATCAAACATGTATACAACATTGTGTGAAATAATCAAAAATCTAAAAATGAATTACCCACAATCCTCTAAAAACATCAAGTTTCAAGATATGAAATGCAAGGTGATTTAAAAACCAAAGACTTTGTTAAGGGTGTGTACTGGAGGCGAAGTCAGGTGCAGGAGAGCAGAGTGTAGTGAATAGAGTGTAGCGCACTTTTTATTCCAGTCCAACGAAAGCACACAAGTACATAAATGTGCCCAAACACGGAACATAGACAAAAAGTATGGCGCGTAACAACACCCACATAACATAAATGCAATTTCACACAAAGACATGGAGGGGAACAGAGGACTAAATACATGCAGTGTGATTAGGGAATGACAACTAGGTGTGTATGGAACAAGACAAAACAGACGGAAATATGAAAAATGGAGCGGCGATGGCTAGAGATCCGGTGACATCGATCGCCACCCGAACAAGGAGAGGAGCCGACTTCGGCGGAAGTTGTGACAGTACCCCCGATCTGGCCAGCGACGGTGAAACTCCCGCAGCAGTTCAGGGTACTGAAGCCCGACGCCTTGAATCCAGGATGGAATGAACGGAGTACGCCGGGACCCCCTCGATGTCCTGAGAGGGCGGAGGAACCTCCCACACCTCAGATTCCTGGAGAAGACCAGCCACCACCGGCCTGAGGAGAGACACATGGAACGAGGGGTTGATGCGGTAATCGGGGGGAAGCTGTAACCTGTAACATACCTCGTTCACTCTCCTCAGGACTTTAAATGGCCCACAAACCGCGGACCCAGCTTCCGGCAGGGCAGGCGGAGGGGCCCCGGTGCGAACACCGGGGCCTCACTGAAAACTCAGGGAAACAAACAGGTACAAACATGTGGTCACAAGAGGACTCTGGATGAGTGTGGTGCAGACTCACGTGGGTTGACGCCAGAGTGCCCTGCCTGCTGCCTCGACTCCCAGAGGGACCGACACGGCACCGACCGGCAGTGTGCCCTCTGCGGCCACAGATGGTGCACGTGATGGCCCCTCCTCCAGCCTCCCTACGCGCAGCCCCTCCCTCTCATGGGCACAGGAGCGTGGCTGCTGGAAGATGGAACCGACAGAGCCCCCTATGGACGTCCGCAGGTGACCAGCAGGTTATCCAACCGGATGGACAAATCCACCAGTTGGTCAAAGGTGATGGTGGCATCCCTGCAGGCCAGCTCATGTCGGACGTTGTCGCGCAGGCTGCACCCTGTCGTTCCAGTCTGCTCCGGCAGCCAAGGTCCAGAATTCCAGAGCGAACTCCTGGGAGCTCCTCGTCCCCTGCCTCAAATGGAAGAGCCGTTCCCCCGCCACTCTACCTTTGGGTGGATGGTCAGAGACGGGAACTCCTCAAAGTGGTCCAACGCCGCGTCTCCTTCTCCCCACACAGCGTTTGCCCACTCCACTCTCTCCCTTCCTGAGGGAGCTGGATGAACGGTGGCCAGGTAGAGGTCCAGTTTTAAAAGGAACCCCTGGCACTGTGCTGCGTTCCATCATACTCCCTGGGAAGAGAGAGATGCATCCCAATGGGACTGGCTCCGGACGGGACGGGTAGAGGTAACCCCAGTTGCGCTAGTCGAGGGACTGGAGACTCCCTGTCTCTCCCAGCGGTCCATGGTTTGAACAACGTGATCCATCATGGCACCAAGATGATGTAACATGGCAGAGTGATCCTGGACGCGCTCCTCGACTCCTCTAACCGGGGTACCTGCTCCTGCTGACTCCTTGGTGGTGTGAAATCGCCGGTGACGTCGATCGCCGAACGCCGCCCGAACAAGGAGAGGAGCCGACTTTGGCGGAAGTCGTGACAGACTTCCAATGAGTTCAATCACTCAATGTATTCTTTCTTTGATTATCCTCATGAAAGATACTTATATTAAGTTGGATTTATTTTTACATTATGTTTGGTAAAATGAAATGAACAAATCATTGAAAGGACTTACACATTATTGTACTATTGATGTTGATTAATGTGTTGTCCACTATGAATAAATAAACATTGAAAAATTATTTTTACACTTCTCAAATGACAGAGAAGTGGGAAAAACAGATTGAAGGGTTGGAGCAGGGAACTGAACCCTGGTCTTCAGTGGGGAGAGAGGTGACATAGGTTTAATCAAGGTGCCTCAACACCAGACCATGGGCTCAGCATGACCTGCAAGCATTTTTATTATGTATATGTTGGCAGTTTTTTGTTGTCAATTTCAATTCACCCCAGAATCATTTCTTATAGTGTGGCTTAGTGGTTGAGTGGGTAAAATGTAAATGAAATGTACCATTTTACTGCCCCTCCTGTTTATAATCTGTCTAAATAAATAATTGAAAAAATAAAGGTGGAATAATGCAAAAAAATATTATCCTTTGGCCATTATCAATCATTATTTAGGCTATAACCCATTGTTTGTATGACAAACGGCTTTTGTGTTTTGATCACAGGATGTTGGTGGCATCTTAATTTGGGAGGACGGGCTCATGGTAATGGCTGGAGTGGAATCAGTGGTTTCCATGTGTTTGATGCCATTCCATTTAATCCGTTCCAGCCATTATTATGAGCTATCCTCCCCTCAGCAGCCTCCTGTGGTTTTGATGCTACCTTTTACATGCACTGAAACCCCAAAACGTGTTTTCACAACACTCTCTTAGAAACACCAGTATTCAGGTTGAAGAACCACTTTGGGTGTTTCAGAGTACTTCATTGGTGTTTAGAGATGATCTATTTTGACAGTGTAGCACATGCCTGCAATACTGTCCTGACACCCCTGAAGGACCGTTATTGATCCAATAAAGGAGATAAAGAAGGAAACCAAGGGAAGACTGTCATTGGTGAAGACAGAAAACATGGGTAATCCTATTGTAGGAACTATCTATATTATGACGATTCCATGAATGTGAATTTTAAATGTAGACTATTTATCTATCTATTTGAAATGGAGAATTGGAAGGGAAATATTTTAAAATGGATGACTACCTTTAAAATAGTCACCTTATGTCTCCCTTCCCTTTACAATTCTTCTCCATATCAAAGATTCATTCTACTGTTTTATTCAATACAATTTAGAGGTACCCAACCGCGAGTCACCACATTGACCTCACATTAACCCCACATTGACCACTTTTGAAATGGTACAGAACAAGCTTCTCCTCGGGCTAGCATCTCTAACCGTCAGGAGAGATGTTCAAAGGTCATGCACAATTAGGCTCCATCAGGAGAGCGGAGAACCACCTCACCCTTACTCACCCTTGTCAGTCACTGTCTCCCCCCTGCTCTCCTCCACACTGCTCCTTCACTCCTGACTCGACTGGCAGGTTAAGACAGCATGTTACCTCCTGACATGTTTAACTTCTCATATCCTAAGCAGACAGGTGATGGAGAAAGGAATGTGTCTGGCCTGTACAGGCTGAAGTCCACAGCATGTTATGTACTCCAGTGTTGTGTTCTGTATTTTGTGCACAGTACTAATGTTAAATACCACTTGCAGTGCCTTCAGAAAGTAGTCAAACCCCTTGACTTATTTCACATGTTGTTGTGTTACTGCCTGAATTCAAAATGGATGAAACATATTCACCCATCTACACACAATACCCCATAAAAGTGAAAACATGTTTTTAGAAATGTTATCAAATTTATTGAAAATGAAATACAGAAATAAAATAACAATTCTTCAAGCTCTGTCAAATTGGTTGTTGATCATTGCTAGACAACCATTTTCAGGTCTTGCCATTAATTTAAAGCACATTTAAGTCGAAACTGTAACTGGTAAGCAACTCCAGTGTATATTTGGCCTCATTGTCCTTATTGTCCTGCTGAAAGGTTTACTCATCTCCCAGTGTCTGGTGGAAAGCAGACTGAACCAGGTATTCCTCTAGGATTTTGCCTGTGCTTAGCTCCATTCTGTTTCTTTTTTATCCTAAAAAACTCCCCAGTCATTAACGATTACAAGAATACCCATTACATTACATGGGCTCCTGAGTGGCGCAATGGACACTGCATCTCAATGCAAGAGGTGCCACTGCAGTACCTGGTTAGAATCCAGGCTGCATCACAATCCGGCCGTGATTGGGAGTCCCAATAGGGTGGCTCACAATTGGCCCAGCATCGTCCGGGTTTGGCCGGGGTAGACTGTCATTGTAAATAAGAATTTGTTCTGTTGGTTGTGGCAGAAACATTTTATCTATTTTCCTTATTACAATTATCGGTACACTTACTGCAGTTGGGGCATAGGGGCTGGGTTTTGATTAATAAAGAAATTGTGGGAGTGTCGATGCTTGGCCCCTCACTGGCCAATCATAACGTGTTCCATGATGAAATACGTGGTTGCTTCAAGATGTATATTTAAGGTATTTTATGTATTGCCTTGGAATCAACTCCAATTAAAATGTTAGTCCGTTACAGTGTGTTAAAGGGCTTACAGAAACTAAATGTACACATATCTTATCTACTGACTTGCATGTCTTCAATAGCATTCATACTGATATAGGGGCAAGGCCTACTGTAAATAACATTATGGCTGAGCAAGGACATGCCAAACATTGTCAATAAGCACGATTAAATTAACTATTGATAAGGCCTAAAAAGAGAACAAATAATTGTAATCAAATTCTAAACAAAACAAACCAACAACTTGTTTTAAATAGACTATGTCACATTTACAGGCACCATCATTTCTCCCGTGGGAATATAATATTAAAACAATGCAGACTATGATGGGTTTTATGCACATCCACATTTTTCACAGTAGCTTGACAAAGGTCTATGTTTTCTGAACATGTTACAGACCACATCGCATTCACACACCTCCAATATTTCCACCCGCTCATCTGAGCGCACGCGAGCTGATATAAGACAGAGAAATGGCCAAACCCGGCGTTAGGGCAGGAAAATGCCAGTGCGACAATTTTTCACGACGAAATTGCAAAATAATGTGGGTTTTATGCTACCGCTGCCTTAACGCCAGCCCAAAATAGAGCCCATTATGTGAACTGACAGTCTGTTAATATAAACCACCAGGAAGCATATCACACCTTTTAAAAACATTTTCTGACAAGCAAGCACTTAGGTATGGTCCTTTTCACATGTTCATACATTCATATAATGTTTGGGAATGACACAGAGCAAGGTATGTGTGGAAATCCTATAGCAATGTGGGAAAGCAGCCTGTGTTTGGACAATATCCACTGCAGTAATTAAAACCTAATAAAAACACCTGTGTACCATAGCCAATCTGAGCTACAGTAGACCTATAAGCAAATAATCCATTTGCCACACGGGCCTGCCATCATTCATTTTGAACTGGACTGTGTGTTTACAGTCAGTAGCAACAGCACAACTTTACATCACTAGAACACATTCGCCAAAAGAAACAAAAATACACCTGAATGGATTTCTGCAGAACACCACGGGAGTCCTCTTACATTCGCGAACATCACAATCCTATAGCTCAAACAACCATGAAAAGGTAGGCTCTCCCCCACTCAGTTGCCTATGCACATCATCAACAACAATATCAAAAATGAATGCTAGCCAGAGCGAGATGAGCTAAAATCTATAGAGGGAACGGTAAATAAAACCCTCTGAAACTTGTTCAGATTCTTGGTGGTCGTCAAAATGGCACTGCTAATGGATAGGGAACGGTAGTCTGCTCGCCCTGTTGCAGTTTGCCTGCTAATGCACGACTGTCCCAAACCACGTTTTGACAACTGAATGGGAACTTGCCTGCCTGCCCAATTGATCGATGCCAAATACATTGAATTGGCAACTAAGCGAGATGATAACTGTGGATAACAGTTGTTCAAGTTCAGCATAGCTACCTAGCAAAGTGATTCACATTTCTTGCTATAGCTATCCAAATTACACCTGCATCTCTAGCTGCAGCCACATTAATTAAAACAATATGGAGGGGGAAAAAGTTGTCCACTCACCCACTTGTCCAATGACATAACATCCTCCCAGCAGCTAGCTTGCTATCGTTAGGCTCTGGGTTTTTAGCTTGGTAAATAAATGGCTACATAAATAGATAAACTAGCCTATTAGCCACATTATGACTGACTTGTGATCATTGACCTTGCGAGTTTCATTGTACATACTCAGCCTTATTTTGCATTACATTTGTTTGTTTTTTGTCCCAAATATTGAGTCATTGAGACTGAAACAGTGTATCCCGAATGGCCGGGGGAAGCAAACAATGCCAGCTGCAATTTATAACTTGATAACAATATTTGTTGGACTACCAATGCTACGTCACAGACTTTTTAGACAAATAGAACATATTTTTAAACCTCTTGTAGATATTTTTGCATGCTATTATAATTGTCTGTTTGTTTCATATCTACAAAGTAGTTCAAATGCTGTCTGTTCCATTAAGTTTTACTCTTGAACTTATTTTGCAATAACATAGGAGTTGAATATGTCTTGACTCAAGACATTTCAAAAATTACTTTGATAAAAAAAAAAGTGAAAAACATAATTCCACTTTGACACTTTGGGTATTGTGTGTAGGCCAGTGACAATTTTTTTAAATCCAAATTTAATCCATTTTAAATTCAGACTAACAAACTTTTTTTTTAAGTCAAGGGGTGTGACTACTTTTTGTAGGCACAGTATATCACCATAGCTTAATTATTGTTTTATAAGCTAGATATTGGATTTCTACACCATATAAGTCAGCACTAATACCACTGCATATAATGTAGGTCTATTTTGTAAGATTACAAAAATGTTCCAAATTAGAAAGTAAGAACTGTTGAAAATTAGGGTCAGTGTTTTATATTCCGCTATATCATTAAAGAAGAGTAATTAAATCCATGTAATTAAAACTACCCCTAAAAGTAGTGTACTGCTACGTGGTTAGTTATTTCAAAAGGTTCAAATGTAGGCTCACACATTCATAAGTGTGGTGTATAATACATTTCTGATAGAAGCTCTGGAAGGGAGGGGGACGGGGTAGGAAGGGAGGGAGGGACGGAGGAGAGGGGGTCTGACAGTTCATCGATGATAGCCACATATTAGTATCGACACCAAGAACCCACTAGGGAGAGACAACCTTAACTCTGCACAGCGAGAGAGGGAGGGAAGGAAGGGGATATAGAGAGGAAAGAGTGAGGAGGAGGAGAACGAGGGGAGGGGAGGGTGGAGGGAGAGAGAGATAAGGAGGGAGAGAGAGAGGGATGAGAGGGTAAGAAAAGCTGGCAAAAGGCTTATCTCTGAGATGAGAAATTAGAGGCAGGAGGGGAGAGGGAGGAGAGGGAGGGAGAAGAGGGAGGAGAGGAGGGAGGAAGGGCAGGAGTGAGGGAGGGAGGAGAGGTAGGGTGGAGGGAGGGACGAAAGAGAAGGAGGGAGGAGAGGCAGGAGGGCTGATGGAGCAGAGGTAGGAAAGGAGAGGCAAAATAGGAGGGAGGAAAGAGAAGGAGGGAGGAGAGGCAGGATGGAGGAAGGAGAAGGAGGGAGGAGAGGCAGGAAGGGAGAAGGAGCAGAGGGAGGGAAGGAGAGAAGTTTGGACAGCGCTGTGTCATGAGCAGAGCCAAGGCCTAAAGACAGTGAAAACGATTTATAACAAACATTTTGAACATAACTATCACATACATGCAGGTGTACTGGAAGCAACCCTGCCTTTTAAATGACGCTGGATTCATTTAAACAAAACTCAAAATGTGATAGATAGATAACAGAGAATGAGTCACTGAATCATAACACCTTGAAACTTGAGAAACAATAGTTTCTCTTTGACAGGAACACCCCGTCTCCTATCCGCCATGATCATACCCAGAATTCTCTGCACTGATTACGGCTTAGCCCTTTGATAAACACTAGAAAGTTCGACCCGGGGCGCCCCTGATTTGATTGCAAAGAGCGCAGCGGCGTTTCTCCTTTGATCGATGTGCGTTCACCCGCATTTCACTTCCTTAGTTTAGTCTGTTAACATTGGCCTCGAGCCAAACAAACACCTACACTTCGCAGTAGACGACCCAAATGTTGTATTGTTGTATAAAGAGAACGTATTAATGAATACAAGAGTGGAAGAAGAAGAACAGGCAGATGGTTTGCTGGAGGAGACATTGTGAACAAAATGCGTCTCCACTCTCCCCCTCTCCCTCGCCGTCTCTAATTTATTGTGTTTTCACCATTTCATTTTCTCCCCGACTGTTCTGCCTTCTCTTCCCCCGTGGTCCCTCGTGTACCGTTTTAATATGTACTCCAACATGTCTTTGCCACTTTTTTTTCCCAATTGTGTTTTTCATTCCCGCAATTTATTTGTCCTTCTTATTGGTTTTAAATGACAACACAACCTAAGCTCAATTTCTGTTTCATATCTGTATCCATCTTGTCTATTGAATCACCATATTACATTTGGTGGAAAACCCACTGCTATCTTGCAATATCAAGAAGAAGAAGGTCCTTAGCGTACCCAACAAATGGAATCAGGGAGACCAAAATGGCAGAGTAGGGACAAGATCCCCTATATATAAGAACATCCTGATTAAATCTCATTCAAACATGTAATGTTCACTGTTTGTCATAGAGGGATGTTCAGTCACAATACAGATACTATGCAGTCCAAATATAGACAGGAGGGAACATTATAGATGTATTACTACCACAGTACAAAGTCGCAATTTCATCACTAAATGTCACCTGCTGTGAAATAGTGATCAACATTTGAAGGCTGTGATTGAATAATCTATAGTATTGTCCATATGGAGTCCCTATGGAGAACTCAGTGGAGGCTGAAACAAAGACCAGATGAGACAGAGGGAGACAGTTGGAGACAGCGACAATTGGACAGAGAGAGTCCCAGACAGAGACAAATGGACAGAGAGAGTCCCAGACAGAGATAAATGTACAGAGGGAGTCCAAGACAGAGATAGATGGACAGAGAGAGTCCAAGACAGAGACAGATGGACAGAGAGTACCAGACAGAGAGCGTCGGAGAAGGTGGGAGAAACGACAGCACAATGATTGAAAGGGGGACTAGCAGACGAAAAACAGACAAGGCCGTAGAACAAGAAGCCGGGCGGGGCGGGGGGCTAATAAAAAAGGAACAGCGAAGGGAGACTACAAATCTCTTAATCTCTCCCCCCTTCTCCTTACAAGCGTAGATCCCCTGTTAAATCGCCTGTGTCGATTCCAACTTTTCCAACTCTCCTTGTGTCATGACGTTGGCCCATTGGGTATAGCAACCCCACCCCCCTCTCCCTGCCTCCCCCTTGCCTCCTTCAACTAGGCTGCTGTGGTCAGAGGTCGTAAATTCCTGAGAAGACATCATGGACACACAGTTACAGAGAGTAGGTTTTCATGGAGAACAAAGGAAATCCTTCCACCTCACAGAACTTGAGGTACGAACAAATTTCATGTTCCGGAGAAAGTATAAAAGATCGGTGAAGAATCCAGCTACGAACTGGTCCGTTTGTCACAACTTGGAAAGCTCATGGGAGACGGTGTGGCCACATGACCATAACGCTGTTTATATAATAGCCTCAGATATGAGGTTTACATCTAATTGTTGTATAAGATGAATGAGTGAGTATGATACTGTTTGTATAATTGTGTAATAGGATTGTGGACTATTTAATGAAGACAAATACAATTCCCTTTTGATTTGAACTAAATCAGAGGACCGCCCCTAAGCCCAGTTAGGGTCAGACATCCTGGGACAGCCCTCTTCGGCCCTCCCCTTCTTAGTCGACCCCCACTTCCCCTTTTTGTCTAACAAGCCACAATGCAGGTTTAGCCCACTAGGGCACATTTTCCTATCATTACATTTACCTTGCTTGTTTGTTTGTTTATGCATTTCTGTGAATTACTTAGTTAGTCATAAATAAATGATTTAAGACAATTGATGTATGGATGACTCATAGTGAAGACTGGGTTCGTGCAGATAACCAAGCATTTACGACGTTTGGAATGAGACTAATGTGTGTATGGATGACTCATAGTGAAGACTGGGTTTGTGCAGATAACCAACCATTTACGACGTTTGGAATGAGACTAACGTGAGGTAAAGTAAATTATTCATTAATTCGAAGACGAATTGATCAGATAAAATATCTGAAAAGTTATTTTAGGAAATTATAACTTTGTAATCTGAATATTTTTCCTTGGTGCCCCGACTTCCTAGTTAATTAGTTACGTGATTAATCAGTTGATCGCGCAGTAACTAATTACAGAGAATCTTTGATAAAAACTATCAGTCTTCAGTTAATGATGGTAAAAACACGACACCTGGTTCCCTGTTATAAAGTTCACACCAATGCAATCTTATTCAACTTGTAATGAATTGAAAGAGACTGGAAGACTAAAAGGGGATGATTTAGTGACAATAGCAGCTACTCTTCCTGAGGTCCAAACACATGAAGGTACTTAACTAACATGTAAAACAAAAAATAAAACAGTACATCATGTAACATTATTACACCACTACATATCTACAATACAACATTCATAATAATGTATAATAATAACAACTATGATCCTCGATTGAGTAAGAATTGAACTAATCAAGTTTTCGCAGTGTCCTGGCATCATTTTTGTCAAAGTTGCAGTCACTACACATCATGTGGATCTGAGTTAAATAGGACTAATTGCACTGCATTGTCTGACGCAGTAGCAGACATAACTATTCCCTTTTAGACATAACACTGTGTTGTTAAATGTACTACTGTTTGCATGTTTATGTCTGCATGGAAATTGTTGTTTGTCGCTTCTTAAAAAAAAATGCATTTGCAACTGTCCCCTATAAACTCAAATCAACATGATGTTCGCAGAGTCCAACATTGACCAAATTATGTCAGGGCACTGCGAAAAACCACCCACTGAAGTTTAGAGACTTCAGCATTACCGCCAGAGTTACAGAAAAAAACGCTAGGCTAATGGCGGACGGCTGTGAATCCAGAAAGGTGGCATTGTGGGTTGAATTGCTGTGATCTCTAAGTGATTGTACCACTCTCTCTGTCTTCCAAACTATTAGCCGTAGGCAAGGGAAATCTTGCAAAACACAGTGACCCAACAGAGCCGATTACATCCGGAGGAATCAAGTGAAGCTAATGGGACTTGGTCTGGATCCTCCCGGTGGTGGCCGTGAGATGAGGACCAGTGGAGGGGATTACAAAATGGATGAAGGAATCACAATCATGCTATTGAGAATGAACTATTATAGGAGGGAGAGAAGACTTTCTAGCCATTTCTGGTAGATTATACATTGGAGGATAGCAAAATCCCCTGATGGTATAGGTGTGGTGTGTTTCTGGTATTATGTCTTGGGTTTCTGTCAGCTTTGTGTGAGAGCTGAGATTGGAGTGTATCGATTAGTTTCCAAAAGCCTTTTCTCAAAGCCGAGGCGTTAATAAAGCCGAGCGATGTGTTACACATATCCTCCTTTTTCTTTTTCACAAGATGATTCCAATGAAACATTCTGCAAATTCAAAATGCCAGAACTGTTCTAAAATAAAATGCTTAAAAGTATTTGCAATCAAGACAAAACCACTAAATCACCAAAATGAATACAAATATACACTGTAGTATTGAAAAGACTGTCACACAAGCACCTCAAGAGGACATGGTAGTTATCACGAGCATTTTGCTGTACCCACTATGTATTTTTTAACATTTTATTTTTTAATATCTGCCCAACTCTGTACACGACCAATAAAGTTTGATTTGATATCAAAATGTGCTGACTACCTCCTTCTGTTACGACTTCCACCGAAGGTGGCTCCTCTCCCTGTTCGGGCGGCGCTCGGCGGTCAGCGTCGCCGGCCTACTAGCCATCACCGATTAATTTGTCTTTTTCCGTTTGTTTTGTCTTTGGTTCTTTCACACCTGGTTTCATTTGCTTTCATTTCTGTGCGTATAATTACCCCTGTTGCCTGCTTTGTGCGGGATTATTCGTGTCATGTTGCTCGTTGAGGTTGTGCCTCCGTTATTTTCACATATATACCGATTGTGTATAAGTTTAAGGAGCGTTGTTTTTTCCTCCTTCCATGAGTAACTGTGTTCTCTTTTGTCGTGGGCGTTTATTTGGTATTGTACCTGACCCTAATTGTTGTGGACTTGCCTTAAAAGATGCTACTTGGACATCTCTGCTCTCCTGCGCTTGACTCCTTCACCTACCTCTAAATACAATATCGCAACACCTTCCGTAGCCCCTTTGAACTCCCATGGCAACACACCTTAATTCAATCAACTTGAATTGCGTACTACTTTCTATGTTCATTACCAGGGACACGCCTGCCCTTCAGATTAATAATCCACCCATCCACAACGACAGAGGCAGAAACCACAGCTTTCCTCTGAATGGCTTCTGGCAGGGTTCATCGATAAGGGAAGATGAATAACTTGAGAAAGAGTCATCTCTTGACTGTAATGAAGCCAGGTTCGGGGGCTTGGGTCAGGCATGGAAGGCCTGTGGTGGAGCCTCTCTAACACCAGAGGATAATTCAATGGTAAATTCAAATGTATTGTATATGAACCGTTAGTGTTGAGCGCCCCCCGAAGAAACAGTGTCAGAGAGAGAGGGCCTGTTTTAAAATGTCTGATCTGACATAAACAGGCCTGGGAGGTCTGTTGTTCTCTGCTCTCTGGTATTCCAGAGAATGTTTTGGGACATAACAAGTCTTTAGTGGCCTGCGGAAAGGGAGACTGGATCAAGACTGTATGGAAAAACACAGTGATCTGTCTTACCATAGTACCTTTGGAGCTTAGCCATTTTACAGCATGCTACAGTTCCAATGACAGACTCAGGATGAGAAGGAAAAAATGTGTCAGCTATAATGTATAGCAGTGGAGGCTGGTGGGAGGACGGGCTCATTGTAATGGATGGAATGGAATAAATGGAATGGTATCGAACGCATTGAACATACGGAAACCACATTTTTGACTCCGTTCCATTGATTCCATTCCAGCCATTACAATGAGCCCCCCTCCTATAGCTCCACCCATCAGCTTCCACTGCTGTATAATCAGTAACTGGTGACACAGACACCATAGTTACTGTATATCACCATAACATAACACATCTGTGGGATGTGTGAATGGTCAATGTCTGTGTTTCAAGATACAATCAACCTTAAGAAAATGCTTCTCTGAGATGAGAGTGAAAATACATTCGGAATGCATTCAGACCACGTGGCTTTTTCCACATTTGCGTTACATTACAGCCTTGTTCTAAAACGGATCACATTTTTCCCTCATCAATTTACAGATAATACCCCATAATGTCAAAGCAAAAACAGCTTTTTAAAAATGTTTGCATATTTATAAAAAGAAAAATACCTCACTCGAAACTGAGCTCAGGTGCCTCTTGTTCCCATTGATCATCATTGAGATCTTTAAACAACTTGATTGGAGTCCACCTGTTGTAAATTCAATTGATTGGACATGATTTTGGAAGGCACACACATGTTTATATAAGATCCTACAGTTGACAGTGCAAGTCAGAGCAAAAACCAAGCCATGAGGTCGAAGGAAATGTCTCCGAGACAGGATTGTGTTGAGGCACAGATCTGTGGAAGGGTACCAAAAATGTTTTTGCAAAAAAATGTTCTGTCCCCAAGAACAGAGTGGCCTCCATCATTCTGAAATGGAAGACGTTTGGAACCACCAAGTCTCGTCCTAGCGCTGAGCAATCGGGGGAGAAGGGTATTCAGACCTTTTACTCATTACTTTGTTGAATCACCTTTGGCAATAATTACAGCCTCAAGTCTTCTTGGGTACGACGTTACAAGCTTGGCACACCTTTATTTGGAGAGTTTCTCCCATTCTTCTCTGCAAATCCTCTCAAGCTCTGTCAGGTTGCATGGGGAGTGTCGCTGCACAGCTATTTTCAGGTCTCTCCAGATATGTTAGATAGGGTTCAAGTCAGGGCTCTGGCTGGGCCACTCAAGGACATTCAGAGACTTGGCCTGAAGCCACTCCTGCATTGTCTTGGCTGTGTGCTTAGGGTCGTTGTCCTGTTGGAAGGTGAACCTTCACCCCAATCTGAGGTCCAAGGATCTAGCTAGACTTTGCTCTGTTCATCTTTGCCTCGATCCTGACTAGTCTCCCAGTCCTTGCCGCTGAAAAACATTCCCACAGCATGATACTGCCACCACCATGCTTCACCGTAGGCATGACGCTTGGCATTCCAGACAAATAGTTCAAATAGTTCAATCTTGGCCTTTAGGTGCCTTTTGGCAAACTCCAAGTGGGCTGTCATGTGCTTTTTACTGAGGAGTGGCTTCTGTCTGGCCACTCTACCATAAAGGCCTGATTGGTGGAGTGCTGCAGAGATGGTTGTCCTTCTGGAAGGTTCACCCATCTCCACAGAGGGACTCTAGAATTCTGTCAGAGTGACCATCGGGTTCTTGGTCACCTCCTTGTCCAATACCCTTCTCCCCTGATTGCTCAGTTTGGTCGGGCAACCAGCTCTAGGAAGAGTCTTGGTGGTTCCAAACTTCTTCCGTTTAAGAATGGAGGCCACTGTGTTCTTGGGGACCGTCATTGCTGCAGACATTTTTGGTACCATTCCTGTGCCTTGACATAATCTTGTCTCAGAGCTCTACGGACAATTTCTTCAACCTTATGGATTGGTTTTTGCAATGACTGTCAACTGTGGGACCTTATATAGACAGGTGTGTGCCTTTCCAAATCATGTCCAATCAATTGTATTTATCACAGGTGGACTCCAATCAATCAAGTTGTAGAAACATCTCAAGGATGATCAATGGAAACTGGATGCAACTAAGCTCAATTTTTAGTCTCATAGCAAAGGCTCTGAATTCTTAAGTAAATAATGTATTCCTGTTTTTTACCTTTAATACATTTGCAAAAATGTAGAAAAACCTGTTTTCACTTTGTCATTATGGGGTATTGCTGAGATTGTTGAGGATTTAAAAAATTTTAATCCATATTAGAATATGTCTATAATGTAACAAAATGTGGAAAAAGACAAGGGGTCTGAACTTTTTGTAGGCACTCTGTGATCGTATCCCAGTGAAATCAAGGTTTGAAATTATTCTGTTTTTGTCAAATACTATATCTGTTTGGGATTCTTGCGGTCAATTTGCAGTGTACAAATTATTTATAACTATGTTCTGGCCCCCTGACCATCCGCTCAAGGACAAATCATTCCACGGCTAAATGTAGTTGATGATCCCTGTTGTAGAGGGTCCAAAGTGTATAACGTCCAGCGACTGGTTGGGAGTGTCGAGCAAAATCAAGTAGACAAGTTCCTGTCATAAAGATTCCTCAGCAGCTTGGATCTGTCTAGCAAACCATTCCTTCAGGTGACAGGGTCTATTTTTCGCTGTTGTGTCAGAGACAACTTCTTCTGAAGGTCCAAATAAAGTACACTGCCAAGACCTCCAAACTTACAAGCTAAATCATTTGGGGTTTCAGAATGTTGTGTTTGATTTTGACACTGGGGCATGAACATAGCTATATTCTGTCTAAGACCCCTGGTACCTTACCTTCTTTCCCCTTTACAGTTACAAACATAATGACAGGAAATCGATACAGGCCATCTCAGCCAGAGAAAACATAAAAACAGTCTGTGTGTGTGTGTGTGTGTGTGTGTGTGTGTGTGTGTGTGTGCCTGAATGCCTGTGTACGTGCACATGTACATTTGTTACATTCTGTTTTGATCTAACGGTCAGGATCGCACTTCAAACCCGCATTTGTAGCCGTGTAGCTAGAGACCATTTAGGTTCTGCAGAGAGAGCAGAGAGGCTAGCTTGTCCTTCAGTAGAGATTAAGTGATCAGTAATAAGGCTCTCCTGTATGCAGCCTATCTAATGATGGTCAGGAACAGGAGGCTCAGTGGATGCAGTGAGACTCAGCTCTGCATGACCCTGAATCCTCATTCAACTTCAGTATCGTGCTCTTATTCTTTCCCCGGTTCCACTTTAAACAAACTCCGAAAACATGCTATGTGTTGCAGTGGGCCGTTAGAATAATGTGAAACATATCCCTGACTCTATCCAAGTTGAGCGGGGAACAAACAATACCAGTCAGCTTGCACAGCCGGCCCATCGAAACTACACCTAAACTATACCAAAATTAAGTTCACACAGAAGAGTTAGCCTATAGACAATATTACATTGACAATAATCTGATGAGTGACAATATTAGGCCTATCAGTTGTCAAATTGTACACGAGGAGACGGGCACATCTTGTAATTGACAGGTGCAGGGAAAGGAGCATCACTTTATCAAATCCTCTTTCAGAGTCACTTGCAGGTAAAACATTTAGATTTCTATATAGTATCAGAAAGATTCAGCCTCCACAAACTCTTTATGGGGCCTTTATAGACACGTCAGATGTCATTCAGAAGTCATGCTCTATAGTGGGTTCACATCTACCACTGAGTAATGAGCTTTTATCCGCACAGTGGAAGACTTACATAGTGTTTCACATTGACTGCTGTTTTAGTGTGGATCCACACTTGACCGTGACCTCTATAATAGTAATTGATTATGCTGTAATCTACTTTAAGGCTCTCCTGAACATGACACCATTTCATTATTAACAGATTCAGGGCGCAGTCGTTTAGATGATGATATCAACTATTTTCCTTCTGCCCCTTGCTTTGTATATGAATATATCCCTATGGGGAATTATTCACACTTATGCAGGTCAGAGAGGTGAAAGGGCAGAGTGTCCATATTTAAAGAGTGTGAAATAAGGGCCAGGGGCCCAGCTGACCCCCAGCCTCATCAGAACACTACAATCACTTCAACCTCTCTAGGAACACAGAGCATGACTGGGGGAGATGTGTGTGTGATGCGAACGTCTGGCGCGCGCATGTGTGTGTGTGTGTGTGTGCGTGTGTGCGAGACAGAGATAGAGAGGTGGGGAATGAGAGAGTGATTGGTGAGTTTGCAGGAGAGAGTGAAAGAGAGAGCAAGAGAGAGTAATATAGGTTTTGGTGGAGGGAGAGAGAGGGCATCTGTTATGACCTACACAGGGAATGAGCCAACAAACAGACTGGCAGGATATCAGTACACACATTGGAGCTGACAAATATCTTCTAAATCTATGGCACAGGGCCAGCTATCTAACAGGTTAGGTAGAGTGGAGGGTCAGGTATCTAACAGGTTAGGTAGAGTGGAGGGTCAGGTATCTAACAGGTTAGGTAGAGTGGAGGGCCAGGTATCTAACAGGTTAGGTAGAGTGGAGGGCCAGGTATCTAACAGGTTAGGTAGAGTGGAGGGTCAGGTATCTAACAGGTTAGGTAGAGTGGAGGGTCAGGTATCTAACAGGTTAGGTAGAGTGGAGGGTCAGGTATCTAACAGGTTAGGTAGAGTGGAGGGTCAGGTATCTAACAGGTTAGGTAGAGTGGAGGGCCAGGTATCTAACAGGTTAGGTAGAGTGGAGGGTCAGGTATCTAACAGGTTAGGTAGAGTGGAGGGTCAGGTATCTAACAGGTTAGGTAGAGTGGAGGGTCAGGTATCTAACAGGTTAGGTAGAGTGGAGGGTCAGGTATCTAACAGGTTAGGTAGAGTGGAGGGTCAGGTATCTAACAGGTTAGGTAGAGTGGAGGGTCAGGTATCTAACAGGTTAGGTAGAGTGGAGGGTCAGGTATCTAACAGGTTAGGTAGAGTGGAGGGCCAGGTATCTAACAGGTTAGGTAGAGTGGAGGGCCAGGTATCTAACAGGTTAGGTAGAGTGGAGGGTCAGGTATCTAACAGGTTAGGTAGAGTGGAGGGTCAGGTATCTAACAGGTTAGGTAGAGTGGAGGGTCAGGTATCTAACAGGTTAGGTAGAGTGGAGGGTCAGGTATCTAACAGGTTAGGTAGAGTGGAGGGCCAGGTATCTAACAGGTTAGGTAGAGTGGAGGGCCAGGTATCTAACAGGTTAGGTAGAGTGGAGGGTCAGGTATCTAACAGGTTAGGTAGAGTGGAGGGTCAGGTATCTAACAGGTTAGGTAGAGTGGAGGGTCAGGTATCTAACAGGTTAGGTAGAGTGGAGGGCCAGGTATCTAACAGGTTAGGTAGAGTGGAGGGCCAGGTATCTAACAGGTTAGGTAGAGTGGAGGGCCAGGTATCTAACAGGTTAGGTAGAGTGGAGGGTCAGGTATCTAACAGGTTAGGTAGAGTGGAGGGCCAGGTATCTAACAGGTTAGGTAGAGTGGAGGGCCAGGTATCTAACAGGTTAGGTAGAGTGGAGGGCCAGGTATCTAACAGGTTAGGTAGAGTGGAGGGTCAGGTATCTAACAGGTTAGGTAGAGTGGAGGGCCAGGTATCTAACAGGTTAGGTAGAGTGGAGGGCCAGGTATCTAACAGGTTAGGTAGAGTGGAGGGTCAGGTATCTAACAGGTTAGGTAGAGTGGAGGGTCAGGTATCTAACAGGTTAGGTAGAGTGGAGGGCCAGGTATCTAACAGGTTAGGTAGAGTGGAGGGCCAGGTATCTAACAGGTTAGGTAGAGTGGAGGGTCAGGTATCTAACAGGTTAGGTAGAGTGGAGGGTCAGGTATCTAACAGGTTAGGTAGAGTGGAGGGCCAGGTATCTAACAGGTTAGGTAGAGTGGAGGGTCAGGTATCTAACAGGTTAGGTAGAGTGGAGGGTCAGGTATCTAACAGGTTAGGTAGAGTGGAGGGCCAGGTATCTAACAGGTTAGGTAGAGTGGAGGGCCAGGTATCTAACAGGTTAGGTAGAGTGGAGGGTCAGGTATCTAACAGGTTAGGTAGAGTGGAGGGTCAGGTATCTAACAGGTTAGGTAGAGTGGAGGGTCAGGTATCTACCAGGTTAGGTAGAGTGGAGGGTCAGGTATCTAACAGGTTAGGTAGAGTGGTGGGCCAGGTATCTAACAGGTTAGGTAGAGTGGAGGGCCAGGTATCTAACAGGTTAGGTAGAGTGGAGGGCCAGGTATCTAACAGGTTAGGTAGAGTGGAGGGCCAGGTATCTAACAGGTTAGGTAGAGTGGAGGGCCAGGTATCTAACAGGTTAGGTAGAGTGGAGGGCCAGGTATCTAACAGGTTAGGTAGAGTGGAGGGCCAGGTATCTAACAGGTTAGGTAGAGTGGTGGGCCAGGTATCTAACAGGTTAGGTAGAGTGGAGGGCCAGGTATCTAACAGGTTAGGTAGAGTGGAGGGCCAGGTATCTAACAGGTTAGGTAGAGTGGAGGGCCAGGTATCTAACAGGTTAGGTAGAGTGGAGGGCCAGGTATCTAACAGGTTAGGTAGAGTGGAGGGTCAGGTATCTAACAGGTTAGGTAGAGTGGAGGGTCAGGTATCTAACAGGTTAGGTAGAGTGGAGGGCCAGGTATCTAACAGGTTAGGTAGAGTGGAGGGTCAGGTATCTAACAGGTTAGGTAGAGTGGAGGGCCAGGTCTCTAACAGGTTAGGTAGAGTGGAGGGCCAGGTATCTAACAGGTTAGGTAGAGTGGAGGGCCAGGTATCTAACAGGTTAGGTAGAGTGGAGGGCCAGGTATCTAACAGGTTAGGTAGAGTGGAGGGCCAGGTATCTAACAGGTTAGGTAGAGTGGAGGGTCAGGTATCTAACAGGTTAGGTAGTGGAGGGCCAGGTATCTAACAGGTTAGGTAGAGTGGAGGGCCAGGTATCTAACAGGTTAGGTAGAGTGGAGGGTCAGGTATCTAACAGGTTAGGTAGAGTGGAGGGCCAGGTATCTAACAGGTTAGGTAGAGTGGAGGGCCAGGTATCTAACAAGTTAGGTAGAGTGGAGGGCCAGGTATCTAACAGGTTAGGTAGAGTGGAGGGCCAGGTATCTAACAGGTTAGGTAGAGTGGAGGGCCAGGTATCTAACAGGTTAGGTAGAGTGGAGGGCCAGGTATCTAACAGGTTAGGTAGAGTGGAGGGTCAGGTATCTAACAGGTTAGGTAGAGTGGAGGGCCAGGTATCTAACAGGTTAGGTAGAGTGGAGGGCCAGGTATCTAACAGGTTAGGTAGAGTGGAGGGTCAGGTATCTAACAGGTTAGGTAGAGTGGAGGGCCAGGTATCTAACAGGTTAGGTAGAGTGGAGGGCCAGGTATCTAACAGGTTAGGTAGAGTGGAGGGCCAGGTATCTAACAGGTTAGGTAGAGTGGAGGGCCAGGTATCTAACAGGTTAGGTAGAGTGGAGGGCCAGGTATCTAACAGGTTAGGTAGAGTGGAGGGCCAGGTATCTAACAGGTTAGGTAGAGTGGAGGGTCAGGTATCTAACAGGTTAGGTAGAGTGGAGGGCCAGGTATCTAACAGGTTAGGTAGAGTGGAGGGCCAGGTATCTAACAGGTTAGGTAGAGTGGAGGGCCAGGCATCAAACAGGTTAGGTAGAGTTTGCCAGCAGCATACCACCCTGCATACCACTGCTGGCTTGCTTCTGAAGCTAAGCAGGGTTGGTCCTGGTCAGTTCCTGGATGAGTGACCAGATGCTGCTGGAAGTGGTGTTGGAGGGCCAGTAGGAGGCACTCTTTCCTCTGGTCTAAAACAATATCCCAATTCCCCATTGACACTTATCTTAAGAGTAGGGGTGTTAACCCCGGTGTCCTGGCTAAATTCCCAATCTGGTCCTCAAACCATCATGGTCACCTAATAATCCCCAGTTTACAATCGGCTCATTAATCCCCCTCCTCTCCCCTGTAACTATTCCCAGGTCTTTGCTGCAAATGAGAATGTGTTCTCAGTCAACTTACATGGAAAAATAAAAAGAGTGGAGGGCCAGGTGTCTAACATGTTAGGAAGAGTGGTGGGCCAGGTATCTACAGTAGCAGGTTAGGTAGAGTGGTGGGCCAGGTATCTAACAAGTTAGGTTGAGTGCAGGTTAGGTAGAGTGGAGGGTCGCAGTAATAGGCCTGTTTTTGTAAAACTCATTTGAATAATACGTATCCAGCTATATTT
>NC_056443.1:28548687-28558687 GCF_018296145.1 Oncorhynchus tshawytscha
CCCCCCATCCATAGTGTGGTGTAGGGTCCTGATGCTGCCAGATGGAGGGTGGAAACGACACCCCTCCTTTTCCCCATTCCCCCCATCCATAGTGTGGTGTAGGGTCCTGATGCTGCCAGATGGAGGGTGGGAACAACACCCCTCCTTTTCCCCATTCCCCCATCCAGTGTGGTGTAGGGTCCTGATGCTGCCAGATGGAGGGTGGGAACAACATCCCTCCTTTTCCCCATTCCCCCATCCAAAGTGTGGTTTAGGGTCCTGATGCTGCCAGATGGAGGGTGGGAACAACACCCCTCCTTTTCCCCATTCCCCCATCCATAGTGTGGTGTAGGGTCCTGATGCTGCCAGATGGAGGGTGGGAACAACACCCCTCCTTTTCCCCATTCCCCCATCCATAGTGTGGTATAGGGTCCTGATGCTGCCAGATGGAGGGTGGGAACAACACCCCTCCTTTTCCCCATTCCCCCATCCATAGTGTGGTGTAGGGTCCTGATGCTGCCAGATGGAGGGTGGGAACAACACCCCTCCTTTTCCCCATTCCCCCATCCATAGTGTGGTGTAGGGTCCTGATGCTGCCAGATGGAGGGTGGGAACAACACCCCTCCTTTTCCCCATTCCCCCATCCATAGTGTGGTGTAGGGTCCTGATGCTGCCAGATGGAGGGTGGGAAAGACACCCCTACGACACCCCTCATTTTCCCCATTCCCCCATCCATAGTGTGGTGTAGGGTCCTGATGCTGCCAGATGGAGGGTGGGAACAACACCCCTCCTTTTCCCCATTCCCCCATCCATAGTGTGGTGTAGGGTCCTGATGCTGCCAGATGGAGGGTGGGAACAACACCCCTCCTTTTCCCCATTCCCCCATCCATAGTGTGGTGTAGGGTCCTGATGCTGCCAGATGGAGGGTGGGAACAACACTCCTCCTTTTCCCCATTCCCCCATCCATAGTGTGGTGTAGGGTCCTGATGCTGCCAGATGGAGGGTGGGAACAACACCCCTCCTTTTCCCCATTCCCCATCCATAGTGTGGTGTAGGGTCCTGATGCTGCCAGATGGAGGGTGGGAACGACACCCCTCCTTTTCCCCATTCCCCCATCCATAGTGTGGTGTAGGGTCCTGATGCTGCCAGATGGAGGGTGGGAACGACACCCTCCTTTTCCCCATTCCCCCATCCATAGTGTGGTGTAGGGTCCTGATGCTGCCAGATGGAGGGTGGGAACGACACCCCTGCTTTTTCCCATTCCCCCATCCATAGTGTGGTGTAGGGTCCTGATGCTGCCAGATGGAGGGTGGGAACGACACCCCTGCTTTTTCCCATTCCCCCATCCATAGTGTGGTGTAGGGTCCTGATGCTGCCAGATGGAGGGTGGGAACAACACCCCTCCTTTTCCCCATTCCCCCATCCATAGTGTGGTGTAGGGTCCTGATGCTGCCAGATGGAGGGTGGGAACAACACCCCTCCTTTTCCCCATTCCCCCATCCATAGTGTGGTGTAGGGTCCTGATGCTGCCAGATGGAGGGTGGGAACAACACCCCTCCTTTTCCCCATTCCCCCATCCATAGTGTGGTGTAGGGTCCTGATGCTGCCAGATGGAGGGTGGGAACAACACCCCTCCTTTTCCCCATTCCCCCCATCCATAGTGTGGTGTAGGGCCCTGATGCTGCCAGATGGAGGGTGGGAACAACACCCCTCATTTTCCCCATTCCCCCCATCCATACAGAAACAGGTATGGTCCTTGCCTAACTAATGCTCCATAACTCTTAGTGTTGTTGTTGTCTATAAATCACCTTTATGCCCTATTCAACCAGGTGCTAAACAGCTCCAGCTCTCCCTAACTATGTTATGAAAACTTCTCTTGATACTAGTTAACATCAATGTCCAATGTGGTGTCAATGACATCAATGTGCAATGCCCATCTTAACTTAGTCAAAGTCTTACCTTTAAAGTCAAGCAGCTCATCCGACGTGGTGGGAGAGAGGAAGTGTAATGGATAGCTTCTCCCCCGTTGCATGGCATTAAAAGAGAGTTAATGGGCCGAGATGAGGAGGCACAGCCCTCGGTCCTCCAGCCACGCGCACTGCACCGCAATTATGAAATGCATAAATAACACACCCTGCCTTAATTAATGTGCAGTGCACCTTGGTCTAGGAGGGCACAACAGTTGATCACAATGATTGCATGATTTTATCCACCTGCACACACTCGTGTTCAAATGAACACGTTGTGTGTTAATGATTCTCTCCCACTTGGCTAATTCATTGAATCCAATTCACATTCCCTCTCACTTGGCTAATTCATTGAATCCAATTCACATTCTCTCCCACTTGGCTAATTAATTGAATCCAATTCACATTCCCTCCCACTTGGCTAATTCATTGAATCCAATTCACATTCCCTCTCACTTGGCTAATTCATTGAATCCAATTCACATTCTCTCCCACTTGGCTAATTCATTGAATCCAATTCACATTCCCTCCCACTTGGCTAATTCATTGAATCCAATTCACATTCCCTCTCACTTGGCTAATTCATTGAATCCAATTCACATTCCCTCCCACTTGGCTAATTCATTGAATCCAATTCACATTCCCTCCCACTTGGCTAATTCATTGAATCCAATTCACATTCCCTCTGACTTGGCTAATTCATTGAATCCAATTCACATTCCCTCTCACTTGGCTAATTCATTGAATCCAATTCACATTCCCTCTCACTTGGCTAATTCATTGAATCCAATTCACATTCCCTCTCACTTGGCTTATTCATTGAATCCAATTCACATTCCCTCTCGCTTGGCTAATTCATTGAATCCAATTCACATTCCCTCTCACTTGGCTAATTCATTGAATCCAATTCACATTCCCTCTCACTTGGCTAATTCATTGAATCCAATTCACATTCCCTCTCACTTGGCTAATTCATTGAATCCAATTCACATTCCCTCTCACTTGGCTTATTCATTGAATCCAATTCACATTCCCTCTCACTTGGCTTATTCATTGAATCCAATTCACCTTCCCTCTCACTTGGCTAATTCATTGAATCCAATTCACATTCCCTCCCACTTGGCTAATTCATTGAATCCAATTCACATTCCCTCCCACTTGGCTAATTCATTGAATCCAATTCACATTCCCTCTGACTTGGCTAATTCATTGAATCCAATTCACATTCCCTCTCACTTGGCTAATTCATTGAATCCAATTCACATTCCCTCTCACTTGGCTAATTCATTGAATCCAATTCACATTCCCTCTCACTTGGCTAATTCATTGAATCCAATTCACATTCCCTCTCACTTGGCTTATTCAATGAATCCAATTCACATTCCCTCTCACTTGGCTAATTCATTGAATCCAATTCACATTCCCTCTCACTTGGCTAATTCATTGAATCCAATTCACATTCCCTCTCACTTGGCTAATTCATTGAATCCAATTCACATTCCCTCTCACTTGGCTTATTCATTGAATCCAATTCACATTCCCTCTCACTTGGCTTATTCATTGAATCCAATTCACATTCCCTCTCACTTGGCTAATTCATTGAATCCAATTCACATTCCTCTCACTTGGCTTATTCATTGAATCCAATTCACATTCCCTCTCGCTTGGCTAATTCATTGAATCCAATTCACATTCCCTCTCACTTGGCTAATTCATTGAATCCAATTCACATTCCCTCTCACTTGGCTAATTCATTGAATCCAATTCACATTCCCTCTCACTTGGCTAATTCATTGAATCCAATTCACATTCCCTCTCACTTGGCTTATTCATTGAATCCAATTCACATTCCCTCTCACTTGGCTAATTCATTGAATCCAATTCACATTCCCTCTCACGTGGCTTATTCATTGAATCCAATTCACATTCCCTCTCACTTGGCTAATTCATTGAATCTAATTCACATTCCCTCTCACTTAGCTAATTCATTGAATCTAGAGGTGTGAACGTTGAAACATTAAGAACAATACCTAAACAAAAAACAATGGTTTTTTTTTTTCAACCAACAAAATAAAAATCACAGTGCAGTTATCGCAAAACATGACTTTCCGGGTTATAGCCTAACTAGAGAGAAGGCTGTAAAGGCCGGGGGAAAGTTGTGTAATTGAAATAAAACCAGAGAGAAAGAGGCAAACTTTGGTGAATTTGTGAGGCATGCAATACAAGACATTGCGAGATACAGAATACCAAGCCTGTCCCCTTTTCTCTCTCCCTCGTGTTGGCTCGCCTGCTCTTGCTCTTGGCTAATGATGTGAGTGTGTGTTCAGTCTTCGGTCGGTTGAGTGTAGAATATCCTAGCTTTTTCAATGATGACAGGCCCTGCTTTACTGAAGTTACATGCCAAGAAATTGCAAGATACAGCATTCCATTGCGACATACAGCTTTTAATTGACAAAAGATAGGCCTAGGGCACGGTTCTGACTACCTACCTGGTGGCCAATCTCCCTACATTGTGCCCCTCCCCTATCTCTCCGTCCCTCGCTAGCTCGCTATGAAAGATGCGTTGTCTGAAGTCTCCTCTATTCCAAAAGTACTGAATCTTAGGAGTCAGTTCCTAACTGAATCAAATCGTGACACTTAGAAATGGGAGTCGGCACCGGGAGTTGGCGTGCATGGAGTCGAGGAATAAATTGTTTTGGAGTCAACTCCCCACCACTGCATCATCATCGTTAACTTTGGGGAAAAAGGCAGAGAAAGGCAAGCGACAGCAGCAAAGTCCTGTATGGCAAAACTTTGACAAGTTAAATGAGAAGTAAAATGCAAACTTAGCGAGGTGGAATTGAGGTAGACTAATAGTAGTACAGGTGCAGTGCTTAACCATCTGAAAGGGACACACCGTGAGACCCAAACCAACGCTGGTTGCAGCACACCTGCATTGTGAATTCACGTGGACATTTTATGAATTTTTCCTAGTGTTTTAATGGAAAGCGATTAAAAAAATTGCATTTTACACAAAGATTTTTTTTCTCCATTTGTCACATCCCAAATTGAATCCAATTCACATTCCCTCTCACTTGGCTAATTAGTTGAATCGATTCACTCACTTGGCTAATTAATTGAATCCATTCATATCCCCTCTTACTTGGCTAATTCATATAATCGATTCACATTCTCTCTCACTTGGCTAATTCATTGAATCGATTCACATTCACGCTTACTTGGCTAATTCATTAAAACGATTCTCATTACCTCTCACTTTTACTGGTCTCCCTGACAAACTCCGTATCATATTCACAATCACATACTAGACGAGCCATTTGACTCACTGATATAACTAATAAGTAGAGGAAAAGGCCTTCTTCCATCAGAATCATACCAAATTAAGCCTGTTCCATAATCTACCAACATAGCAATCAAACCCTGACCTGCTAGCCAGACCGGAAGGCCACTAACCACCTTTTTGTAGGCAGTTAGTCTGTTACTTTATTACCATTGATCACGAGGTCATGTAGGAGTAAAGAGGAGGGCAGCAGAAAGCATTGACGAGACGCTTACAATTCAAATTGATGAAAGCAGCAACGAGATGTTGTCGAGATAAAGAGGTTGTGTGTCGTTCCTCAATGAAATCAGTTCAATAAAAATATCCCAAATAAGATGCAACGTTAAATACTGCTACCGTCAGCTATTTGTAAATGACAAACAAGGCATTGCAAGGCATTTTAGATTCAGATGGGGAATCAATCTACTCAAAATTCTCTCCGAAAACATTTTCCAAGTCACAGCACAAAACATTGTAATTCAGTATTTTGACGTATATCCTTATGGTTAATTTTGGCATTGTTTGCCTCTCTCTCCATCCATGCCTCTCTTGTCTGATTCCACTCCCCTTTACAAATGGCAACACTAGAAAAGCAATATGATTTCCAAAGAGACCATATTGTTTAGATGGCGGCAAGGTTCTGCAAAAACGTAATTTACATTTTGTCACATTCATAAAACAGCGAAGGGCCTTTTCTGCAGTAAATGTCGGGAGCTGTAACGCTGTTAAAATTGCAACTTTTAAACAAATGTAATCCCCTTCTGGTTCTTATCCAAAGGCAGCTTCACCTCTGCTGAATTCAAGACATCCATTTTAGCTGTGTGTGTGTGTGTGTGTGTTGTGTGTGTGTCCTTTTCCCAATGGAGTGAGATGTTTATCATTTTTCTGTGTAGACTGTCACAGAAAACAACACTCATTCCCATACTTCAATCAGACACTGCCCATTGGACTATGGAGTCAGGAAGAAGAGAGGGACATTGTTTTGGTCCTGCTTATGAAAGCAAATTCAGAATGTGATGTGTAGGGCATGATGTAATGTGCTGTGTTTACAGAGGCAGCCCAAATCATTTTTCACTAATTGGACTTCAAATCAGATCTTTTCTCAGAAAAAAGACCAATTAGTGAAATAAATATCAGGAATAGGCTGTCTGTGTCAACGCAGATGTAGAGGCACAGTGCTCATTTTGGGTGTCCCCCAAGGGGGTCAGTGATTCAGTGTGGGAACAAGCTCCAGAAGCTTACACAGGCTGTGATAAGAAGCAAGCAAAATATAAGAAGCACAAGCATTGTTTCTTTCAGCTGTTGCAAGTAGAGGAGCAACACAGTCTAGAGCATTCGGTTAGCCGAGGGAGATTTGTTGTTTTGTAGGGAGAAAAGGGATTAGGGTAAGAACACCCCCACCTAGCCTGCACTGACCTACTCTAGTATGAGTGTGTGTATGTTCCTGCTTTGCCGCAGAAGTCTTCAGAAGTCAGCTACCTGTCCGTCTGTGGGGATATGCAACAAAGAACCTCTCCGTCTTAGTCTCTGTGAAGTGATCACCTGAAACAATGGCAGACCTACAGAACCCCTGCTCGAACAACCATCTCTTTGAGCCATGTTGGAATTAGTGCTTACGGGAAAAAAACTCAGTCAGGTTCGGAACTGCAACAGAGAAATCACTGCAGGAACGTTGGTGTCCAGCTGGGCCCTAGGACCAAGCGAAACAGCCTGAAAAGGAGATAGAGAGAGAGAGCGAGCAAGTGGATTGCCTCTACATCTCCCCAGCTCTTAAAGATTGATCACTCATGTGAGCACAGCACTTTGGATTTGATATTATACTATGACCAAACACTTTTACATTAAGGTGGATGCTACCATGATTACAGATAATCCTGAAAGATGAGTGAATAATGATGAGTGAGATAGTTACAGAGGCATAAATATCTTACTTCCCCCCCAAAAAATGCTAACCTCCCCTGTTATTGTAACAGTGAAAGGTTAGCATGTCTGGGAAGTATGATCTTTGACCCTCTGTAACTTTCTCACTTATTATTATCACGATTCATTCAGGATGATCCGTAACCATGGTAGCATCCACATTAATGTAGAAGTGTTTAGAAACATGTTATATTCTTAATGACAATAAAAGTGACTCCAAAATGGCACAATACATTATTTACCATTTCTATTGGGCACAAAATGATCTGAAACAACCAAAACAAACAGCAAATGCCTCTAACAAGTTTGTAGAGTCACAAGAAAACGGTTCAGTCGATATGGATGACAATACCTTCAAATTATAGCTGACAATCTGCACTTTAAGTTTACAGTCATTGTACATTCTCACTTTTGGAGCTCACTGCATAACACTATCAGGGTTTATGTTAGGAAAATGTGGCGCCAGACAACTAGAAGATTTTAATTTACCAGCCATTTGAGAAATGTACCGGACTAATATGCATTGGGAGCGCAACCTATTAGGACGTCCATCCACGGAGCTCAGAGTGACAGAAATCACATTTAGATTATGGTAACTCATCTTAGCAGAATATGCAACTTCTATAATGAAGCAGCCAAGAAAATGTCATTTTCAAATATTTGCCAGATTGCTATTTGTGGGAAAACACCATTCTAAACAGCCCACCTGTCAGTGAAAAGCATCTCAAATATGTGTGCAGATAACGTACCTTCAGTATCATTTTAAATGTTAAGACAAGAAGAAGAGGGGTCTGTGACGAAGATAAAGCTGAGTCTCCCGAATGGCTCAGCAGTCTCCAGTTTTGGTTTAATTCATAACCATCATTTAGGAGTTTTGTAAAAAAAAAAATATTGTATTTTGTTTGGAGTGCTTCATGTGAGCAATGACCATGCATAGAAGTACCTGGTCTGCTGCGTGGGATGTAGGACAGCCAACGAAGTCTGTTTTTCTATTGCAAACATTGATATAGTCTGTTAGCCTGCTGTTAGGAACTACAGTTTTATTTGAAAAAACTTCCAACAATCTCCACCTCGATAATCATCAAGCCTCTGTGTGAAAAAGCAACATATCATGATCTGATGATCCCATATATCCAGTTGAAACCTCATAAAATACCTCAACACTATTTTCTTGGGCAAAAACAGCTGTCTGTCCCGAGCTCACTGGCAAGGGAAACTAAGGCCTCGAAATAGGCAAGTTGATAAGATGCTCGCCAAAGAAACCTCAGTTGATTGATTTGATACAAATGTTGAACTTCACTATTGATAGCTCAAGTCAAGACAGATAGAAAGGGAGGCAGAGAGGCTGAGTAGAGAGAGGTTTTTATTTGTCGGCTTTATGTATTTTTTACTTAGTTGACAATTTAAGTTATAGGCCGACAGCTGCATTTGCTCTTAGGCTATCAGTTCCATGCTCTCATTTCTTCAGCCGCCCATGGATCACGGTGTATCAGCGTGTCCATATGGCAAAGACTGGTGCTCTCGCATTAGTTGAATTTGATATATTTTATATATTTGTATCACTTTCATTCAGATTTGAATGATTAACCACATGACAATGATTTTGAGAAATGAAAACATTATTGAAATTAAACTGTTCCACAAAAATGTACATATGAAAATCATAACTAGCACGCAGGTCGGTAGAAATTATAGGATAAATTGTCATTTTATCTGCGTATGAAGTATTTATAAAATAATTGCCTCCACGGTCAGATTTTGCCTATAGGTAAAGTAAGCATTTCACGGTAAAGTCTACATCTGTTGTATTTGGCATATGTGACCTGTAACCCAGTGACTGTACCGGGCACTCTTAGCAGAGGAGGCGAGAATGAAAAAGGAGGAGAGCGGAACGGTGCTAATAGACAGCCAGTGCTTGAAGGGGCATCCCTGCTGATAGTTATATACATAGCAAGGTAAGACAAGCCCCATAAAATGAAGTAAAACATCAAAATCAAATTGTCAAGCATGTTTTCAAAATGCATACAGCCTCCAGCGAGTGGTGTAATGTACTTACGTTTTTGGGGTATCTGTACTTTACGTTGCTATTTATATATTTTGTAACTTTTAATTTGACTCCAATATGCACCTTTGGCAGTCATTACAGGTTGGATGGGCAGCGTCGCTACACAGCTATTTTCAGAGATGTTAGATCGGGTTCAAGTCCGGGCTCTGGCTGGGCCACTCAAGGACATTCAGAGACTTGTCCCAAAGCAACTCCTGCATTGTGTTGGCTGTGTGCTTAGGGTCATTGTCTTGCTGGAAGGTGAACCTTCGCCCCGCTCGAGATCCTGAGCGCTCTGGAGCAGGTTTTCATCAAGGATCTCTCTGTACTTTGATCCAATCATCTTTCCCTCGATCCTGAATAGTCTCCCAGTCCCTTCCGCTGATAAACATCCCCACACCATGATGCTGCCCCGATTACGCTTCACTGTAGGGATGGTGCCAGGTTTCCTCCAGTCGTGAAGCTTAGCATTCAGGCCAAGGAGTTCCTTATTGGTTTTATCAGAGCGGAGAATCTTGTTTCTCATGGTCTGTGTCCTTTATGTGCCTTCTGGCAAACTCCAAGTGGGATGTCATGTGTCTTTTTGCCGAGGAGTGGCTACTGTCTGGCCACTCTACAATAAAGGCCTAATTGGTGGAGTGCTGCAGAGATGGTTGTCCTTCTGGAAGGTTCTCCCATCTCCAAAGAGGAACTCAAGAGCTCTGTCCCTGACAAAGGCCCTTTTCCCCTGATTGCTCAGTTTAGCTGAGCAGCCAGCTCTAGGAAGAGTTT
>NC_056443.1:28563687-28643687 GCF_018296145.1 Oncorhynchus tshawytscha
CCCCAAAACCCTCTCCAAGTGAAACTGATCCACGGAAGAGCCTCCGTCATCATTTGCGTCAACCCATCTTGTCCCACTATTAATACCCTTTGTAATTACCACCATGGCTTACTGATCGACACAGTGGCCCTTTAATGAGAAGACAGTGAATAAATATTTACCCCCCCCCACCCCACGGCGGAGGATGAGTGTCAACTGTTTGCACGATTATGGAAATAAAGGCCATTTGCCCAGAAAGATGGTGAGGACAACGAATGTGTTATGATGTGTTATGATGACTACTCAAAATGGAGAGACGGGATATCAATAGAGGTGTAAATATTCCTTCATGTGGTATAATCTGGTTATTGTTGAGCATCACCAAAGGCACAACGCTACTGCATATGCTGGAGTTTATGCTGCTGGAGTCATCTTTGTTTAAGGCCACAGCTTGTGGTCTACAACATCAATGAAAGTTGTCAAAAGGAAAGAGATGGAGAGATAGAGAGAGGAGGAGGAGGAGTGGAGGAGAGAAAAAGAGAAGGGAGAGTCAAGCCAGTCACATCAGAGAGACATTCCTCTCCTCTCACCTTTTACTTGTTCTCTCATCTGAATAATCCCTTCCATCTGTCTGTAGTGATGCATGGGGGAGGCCAGTGGACACCCCCCCCCCCATCTCTCTCTTAAGAACTCGCTACAAAAGAGACCGGTGACGCTGTAATTCCCCCCTGCACGCGTGTTCTGATTGTATTTACACACGCCCCTGCTGACACGCAGTCTCCGGGCTCGCGTCGATATGCGCCGCCCATCTGCATTCCCAGCATGCTCCCTCAAGCTGGTCCATTTTTCCTGACAAAAATTGCCCCAGGCGATTGATCAGAGGACAGAGGCCCACTGTCGAGGCATTCAACAACCCTGCCGCCCCCCTAAGACATGATTATGATGTGCTACGACCACCCATTGGCCAATCAACCTAAAGTAGTATACTTCATCCACGGAATCTGCCTCCCTCCGCACCTCCCTGTCATCCCTCTCTTTCCAATGTCATATCTCTGTCTCTCTTGCCTTCGGTTTCTCTCCTCCAGACTCCACCAACCTCTCCCTAGCTTTCTCTCAGTCCAGCCACTTCTCTCTCTAACGCTGTTGACACAAAGATCGATAGGCCTCTACCTTTAATTCTGGGGATGCGGAGATGGCTGGGTTTCTCCCTTTAACGCTGTGGATGAGGAGATTGATGGGCCTTTCCCTGTGACAGCATCAACTTCAATTAAGAGTCTTGACTGACTCCTTCACTCTCCTTATCAGATCCAGTTTCTCAATCAAGGCAGCCATCTTGTTTGTGTGTACGAAGTAGTCTGTCTTAGGAACTGTGTACATGGCAGCCGGTGTGCGAGGACCACTAAAGCTAATAGGATGGTTTCTCAGGTTGCTCCCACATGCAGAGAGCACAGAGAGTTCAATCTCAGCTTAGCCACAGACGAGAGTGAGGAATCAAGCCTCAATGTTTTTGAAATCCCCACTTTTGCTTCCCCTGCAAAGTGAACAACTTCAGGAAAAAATATAAAGCGGACCGTGTCAGATTACCACGGGTTTGCGATAAGCCTTGTTATTTCTCGAAGAAATCCAGCCTCATCACATGGGTCAAATTGGAAAAGAAGAAGCTCCTCCTATTCCTTTCGTTCGTCAAATCTCTGTCTGTCTGTCTGTCTGTCTGTCTGTCTGTCTGTCTGTCTGTCTGTCTGTCTGTCTGTCTGTCTGTCTGTCTGTCTGTCTGTCTGTCTGTCCCTCTGTCTTTCTCCAGCACCATGAGGAGCTCTGATGAGCTGCTAGCTGAAATAGCTAGTTACAAAGGGGACACTAGTACAGCAGGCATATCAGCAATCAAGCCTCATTTCCATGTAATTGGGTTACACAGCCTGCTATATTAACAGCATAGGTGGTCCCTTCTGTTTGGGACCCTAAATACATAAAGAAAACCAAACTGGTTCAATCCACCAGAGATCAATACATTTATCATAAATAATTCCTTCCCCGCGGTCAGATGATTCTTAACGGCCCCACCGTTTCCTTCAGATGGACTCAGAGGGCTTGTTTTTAAAGGACCCACGCCAAGAGTTAGGGCATCCCTGTATAAACGCCTGATTAGAAATCCAGGGCTGGCACCTTTATTGAACCTTTATTATAACAGGGTCCCACTGAGACCAAGGCCTCTTTCACTAGCCTTGCATGAGGACACTTTACACAATAGAATACATATATACAAAAATGACAAACACACTCAAGAAAAACAATCACATTCCTCAGCAAAGAGGTTCTCAATCAACATTTTGAACTGCCCTAGAGGCACCAAAACATCCAATTGAAGAGTGTTTACATACTGTACACTACACACTGTGCTATCAGCAGGGGGTTATGGGACACCATGGACGGGTCTTGCAAACCACCTTGCCATACATCGATATTGTGCCCGATACGTTAGCAGTGGGGTGGTACGAAGGGAATGGGAGATTACAATGCCCTTCTGAAGCTGAGCCTGCAGGTGTTTAATTGAATTGGAATCCTGAGAGGAAGGACATAAGGAGGGGGGGGGGTGAAGGGAGGATGTCGACAGACTGTCTTTAAGCCCCTCTGTGAGTCAGTATCACCATCACTCTCCCCCGCTCCGATGCCTCTCCATCCTCCTCTTCCGAACATGTCTCTTTCTGACTCGACGCACAAACAAGTTGTTCGGTTGAAGCCGCGGGGGTCACCTGATGCATGGAGACAGTGAGACGTTATCAGTCAAATAAACGCCAGGCCGTGGTCGGGGCCTCACCCCCAAGGTGAGACGCTAGCGTCTGGTTGACAGAGAGTAACAGCACAGGAGGGCCCCTCAAAATCTCTCCAGCAGCAGTAGCATCACAGAGAGAGAGAACGAGAGAGAGAGACAAAAACCCCCAGGACTCAAGGAAACAAACAAATCTAAAGTTTCCTCCCCAGAGAGACATGGTGCGGGGACTCGATAAACTTAGTATGATTGAGATTGAAGTCACCCAAGTGAAACAACATGTTGCCGTTAACATGAGGTAGAAAAAGGAAGGATCTTCTCCACAACTGACTCAGTGTACTACAGAGACATAGACAGTGGTAGCCCAGAGGTTGGCCCCACCCTCCCCAGATAGCATGTAGCACACTGCACAAGCCATTGCTCAGACCTTGCGGGGCTGTGGCACTCCCTTGCTCTGTACAGTATATAGTAAAAAGGCTATGAGATTAAAATTATACAAATGAAATGTATTACTTTACTTCCTTAAAATCACATTTATATGCAAGAAATTCTATTAGCACCTTTGTCTGTCAGTGTCATCATATTTTACTTGAGGATGACGAGCAGGACATTTTCTTCACCACCAAGGTAATAATAATCTAACAAGTCTCCTCACACTGTCAGAGTCGGGCCCAATATGGAAGTAGTGAACACATTTCATTCTGTCACTGATAATATCATCCAGCTATTCTCCAACCCTCAGTCCTCAGGGGGGGATCTTGTGTCAGTTAATTAACGCTCCTCACAAATAGTCTGGGGACTTTCATGGTAAAAATCAAGACTAATTAAGTTAGGGCTTTTCCAGCAGATATAAAATCACCCGGCACTGAACACGACTGCAGTTCGTTACTGAGAGACTGTGTTGGGGCGTCGTTTGAACTAGCCATTGGAGAACAGGGATCGATATTTGCTCTCTCCATAAAAAAAGGCAAAGTAACATCGCTTAAGAGTATGTTATAATGCAGGTCACTCGTAAAGTGGTTGTAATATCCCTCATATCTACATATTATTCATAAGCTTTGTGAGGGAAAAAGCTGACTTGAACATAGTTAAGATCGATAAGTATACACTTGAGTGATATCGTTTGAGAGTATTTCTCAATTGTTTTGCTTTTGATCACACCTTAGTGAGATTTGACAAATTCCCCTATGAATAGGTGAAACATTTTTGTAGCTCTGAATATTTAGATAATGTCTCTGACAGCAGATAACCGGATCTCTGAGCATGCTATTATCAGTAATGACTTGATGAGACATGAAACTACCACAACCCACAGTCTTTGAAAAAAAAGGCGCAGTTTAAATTTTGTGACTTGATCCTCCCCCACCTCACTTCCTGACCCTTAATGGGTCCAAATAGGAAGTGACACATGTGATGGGAACGTGTGAGACAGACTTATTACAGAGGCTCAGGTTTTCCCCAGTTGCCGAGCGACAGTGGGGAAAGAGGGCTACTTTAATTGCTTGTGATGGCCATTCTGGGGTAAAACGGCAGTAACAGTTTACCTGGGAGAGGAACGACACTCATGCTCCGCTCGCCAGAATGAGCGCGAGCAAAATGTATGAGCCAAAACAACACGTGACTGCACGCCGCTTTGAGTTGGAGCTTTTTAATGCATTAATGCTCGCTTTGTGCACCGGGAAAAAGAGAAAATATCTGCATAAACGTATTTAGGCGGTGCGAATAAGAGGAGAGGGATTAGGAGAATTAAGCAAGTCTCTCATCTGGAGATGTTTTCACAGGATACACTTTGGGAATGTTACGAGAGAGAGAGAGAGAGAGAGAGAGAGAGAGAGAGAGACAGAGACAGAGACAGAGACAGAGAGAGAGAGAGAGAGAGAGAGAGAGGAGAGAGAGAGAGAGAGAGAGAGAGAGAGAGAGAGAGAGAGAGAGAGAGAGAGAGAGAGAGAGAGAGAGAGAGCGGGAGAGAGAGCGGGAGAGATGGAGCGAGAGAGAGAGAGAGAGAGGGAGAGGAGAGAGAGAGAGAGAGAGAGGGGAGAGAGAGAGAGAGAGAGAGAGAGAGAGAGAGAGAGAGAGAGAGAGAGCGAGAGAGGGAGAGAGAGAGAGAGAGAGAGAGAGCGAGAGAGAGAGAGAGAGAGGAAAAAGCAGGGCATGCCTACAGTACTATACCCACTGGAACAGCCAAGAAAAAAAATCACACGGTGAAGAAGCAGCATCAGAAAAAAAGAAAAGTGTATAAATCAACAGTGCGGGTCTTGATCAAAGCACTGCACCGCCACAGAACGGGGTGGACCCTGGCCCCGGCCAGGTGAGTTTTCATATTCCTATCTGTTTGAGGGGGTTTGGAATCCATCACGAGACCAAGCAGGAGAGGAAAGCGTGTCTCTGTCTCCGTCTCTCTGATGGACCTGTGATTTCTCAGCCAGCAAAAAGCCATGACCAGGCTCTTCTGTCCAGTGGACAGGAAAAATGCATGAGCTTTGGAGGGAGAGAGGAGGAGAAGACTGAGAGATGATAGAGGGAAAAAGAGAGAGTGTGAAAGAGGAAGAGAGAGTGTGAGGGAAAGATATTGAAAGGGAAAAAGAGCAGACACCAGCACTACAGGGTTTTTCATTTTCTCCATCCCCCTCCTCCTTACCCCTCTCCTCTGGAAAGAGAAGGATATCCGGCCTGATCCGCTTTGCTCTCCTCCAGACTCCCAGGAGGGTGAGATTTCCTTCAACTCCCATCATGGGTAGGAGGGATGGGGAGGAAGGTCGTGGGTGGCAGCGGAGCATCACTCATCCTTTTAATTAAACAGCGGGTCACAAGCTGCTTCTTTTGGTGCTTCTCGTGGCGGCGGGCCTCCTGGGTCCAACAACAAACGAACAGAGATGTGGGGATTGTGGGATTGTGGGATCGTGGCGGCGGGCCTCCTGGGTCCAACAACAAACGAACAGAGATGTGGGGATTGTGGGATTGTGGGATCGTGGCGGCGAACGGGACAGGATAATCCCCCTGATGTCTACGAGACAAAGACGATGCCACGAGATAACCGCAAAGGCCACATGCTATTTTACAAACAGAGCCCAGAGCCCAAACAGTCAACATAACTGCACAGACCAACGAACATCCTAGGTCTTGTCAAGGATCCCTCCAGAACTTTCATTACGCACACCTGTCCCCTATTCCCACTGATTGGTAATTGTATATATGTGCCCTTGGTTTACCAGTGTCCTGTCGATTATTGCTACAATGTCCGTTGGTGCGTGTGAGTACCTATGCTGTGTGTTTTGGGCTTTCGTGCCCTTGTGGATTGCGCAGATGATTACGGGTCTCGTCCCATGTGTTACTCATTGTGTGCGTGTGTTATTTATTTGAGGTACTCCTCGCTCTTTTGTTTTGCCTGTGTTTTGTTACCTGTTTGCTTGGTCTTCGCCCCCGGCACGCCGTAATTTGGCCTTAATAAAAAAAAAATATTACACATTCCTGCGCCTGTCTCCCGAATCTCTTCATACCAATGTGACAGGCCTACTGTACTGACTATACTGTTATTTATCCATGGCAATGTTGAATACTCATTTCTGATTGGCTTGAAGGGCATTCTAGAGCATGCATTATTTCCCTTTAAAGAATTTAGCATAGGGGGGAATGGAAGGTCGGCTAATAGAACTTCATGACACCGTATCAAGATGTATGGTGTTCTGGGGAAATTATTCAGTCAGAGCCTCATTTAGCATCAGAGACAACAGAAAAGCGGTGGATGACGATGACGATAAGGTTATCACGGAGCGTATAGCTACCTCCGGGCCTCTACGCAGAACAGCAGTCTACATCCCTGCTCATTAGCAACACATTTATTTATGCATACAGGAAAAGTTGATTGTGAGTTCATCAATCATTCGACGGGGGTCTCCCTCCGGTTGCCGGTGGGGTTAAAGCGCAGTTATCATCGTGATGTATGAGTCTCCTCAACGTCCTCAGCTTTTTAGCCCCGTCTCTCGCCATGTTTCCATGGAGACCCCCTCGCCGCATTGGGAACCACAGCAGATATGTTTGTTTTGAATTATGGATCCATGTTTCACTTCAAGCTTCAAATTGAGGTGAAAATTAGTACCGCAGCGATTTCATAGACAGCTTAATGTGCCTTCTCAATCCAGCTCTACACAGTATACAGTATGTCAATATCCAAGTGCTCATTAACTAGCCTGATAAGTAAAAAAGATACTACACTGAACATAAATTGAATTGCAACATGTAAAATGTTGGTCCCATGTTTCATGAGCTGAAATAAAAGATCCCATAAATGTTCCATGCGCACTTAAGGTTAATGTCTTTCAAATGTTGTGAACCAATGTGATTACATCCCTGTTAGTGTGCATTTGTTCTTTGCCAAGGATAGTCCATCCCCCTGACACGTATCAAGAAGCTGATTAAACAGCACGGTCATTACACAAGTGCACCTTGTGCTGGGGACAATAAAAGGCCACTCTAAAATGTGCAGTTTTGTCACAACACAATACCACAGATGTCTTAAGTTTTGAGGGAGTGTGCATTTGGCATGATGACTGCAGGAATGTTCACCAGAGCTGTTGCCAGAGACTTGAATGTTAATGTCTCTACCATAAGCCACCACCAATGTTGTTTTAGAGAATATGGCAGTGCGTTCAAGTGGCCTCACAACCACAGACCACGTGTATGGAGTTGTGTGGGCGAGCGGTTTGCTGATGTCAACGTTGTGAACTGTGTGCACCATGGTGGCGGTGGGGTTATGGTATGGACAGGCATAAGCTACGAACAATGAACACAATTGCATTTTATCAGTGCCAGTTTGAATGTACAGAGATACCGTGACGAGATTCTGAGGCCCATTGCCCAGCCCTTCATCCGCCTCCATCACCTCATGTTTCAGCATGATAATGCACTGCCCCATGTCGCAAGGATCTCTACACAATTCCTGGAAACTGAAAATGTCCCAGTTCTTACATGGCCTGCATACTCTACAGACATGTCACCACCCATTGAGCATGTTTGGGATGCTCTGGATCAATGTGTACGACAGCGTGTTCCAGTTCCCGCCAATATTCATCAACTTCACACAGCCTTTGAAGAGGAGTGGGACAACATTCAACAGGCCACAATTAACAGCCTGATCAACTCTATGTGAAGGAGATGTGTTGTGCTGCATGAGGCAAATGGTGGTCACAGCAGATACTGACTGGTTTTCTGATCCACGCCCCTACCTTTTTTTAAGGTGTCTGTGACCAACAGATGCACATCTGTCATTCCAATTATGTGAAATCCATAGATTAGGGTCTAATTAATCTATTTTAATTGACTGATTTCCTTATATGAACTATAACTCAGTAAAATCTTTGAAATTGTTGCATGTTGTGTGTACTGTATATTTTGTTCAGTATATTCAATCACTAAAATATATTCGTCAGGCTAAGAGCAAGCTGTTTCTGCTCCTTGCATGCCGCATAGCTGCTATACTGCTATCTCCAGGTAGTGGCAGCATGGGGTTTCCATCCCCGATGTGCAGGGGCAGTGGCAGTTAACTCTAGGGCTCCTCAGGGACCCAGGGTTTGCTGTACGATAAAAAGTGATGATGAGACCGAATTAGAGAGAAGTGATTGGTAACGAGCGAAGCAGCTGTTTTTGAACACCAACTACAAAGCTTGCCAACTGCAGGAGCGCCTCCCGCCCGCTGACTCAACCTGCCTCCTCTGGATTGCGTGAGATAGCACTGTACAGCTGGAGAATGGGCTGGGAACGGGGATTTACTGTGATTTGAACTGATTTTTTTGGGCATTGTCTGTCATTTCCTACAAGTGTTTTTTCTGCAATTAGAAATAGAATGATCCATTTGCTGTTCAAGAAGTAATTGATGTTTTATTCAAATATGTTGCACTTTTGTTGACTATGGTTAGACACTACAAATTGACATTCCAGAGTCTACTGTACATCCTCCAATATTTTTCTAAAAACATTTTCTAACACAGATATTTCCTTGCTCTAATAACTGGTAAATCCGCTATCTCATCTCACTTTGCATATTACCATGAATCTATAAACATAGATGGTAATTACATCCATGGAAATCGCACAGTAATCACCTAGACTTCCTTTTCCCTTACACTGACAATGCACAGGCACTTAATGCAAGGCCATCATCTGTTTTAGTTTAGCACACAACAATAAGGATTTCATTTTTTTGCAATTACAGCAACACTCTTTGATTATCAAGCGAACAAACCTTGAACTGTGACGATGGATCATGCATCATAAGCAGACACTATAGGTAGCCTAGTGGTTAAGCGTGTTGGGCTCGTAACCAAAAGGTTGCTTGTTGAAATCCCCAAACTAATAGGTGAAAAATGTACCCTTGAGCAAATTCCTGTGGATTAGATTGTCTGGTAAATATTCATTTTCATTGATCAAGGAAACAAGATGGCGGATATCATGATAGGTGGGAGATTGTTATTCAGCAGACATTTCCTTTCCTAGCCATGGGCCTATACACATTAAGCTCCTTGTCCATGGAGGGAAAGTATTAATATCAGGGTGGCCATTTTGCCATAGCTCATTTAACCTCTAATTACCCTGCGTAGTGAGACTGAGGACTCCAAAGAGCTGGCGCTGCAGATGGGGGTTATCTGGAGAAAAGCCAGGGTCACCATCAATTATAAAAACAATGGTCCATACAGGTGACCCTTTTTAATTAGAACCTCTGATGCTTGAAATGCTGGAAAATGATTGGTTAACAGGAAGGGCACGCACATGAAGAACACACACACACACACACATGAACACGAACACACACACACACACACACACACACACACAAACACACATACACACACAAACACACATACACGCACACACAGACCCCTCCCAAGGCTCCTGCCACCCTCACATTCAGCAGGTGTGTGTGAACACTGTGTGGGTGTGTATGAAGACTGTGGACGTGTGTATGTGGTATGAGCCTCTGGAGGGGACTGTGTGTGTGTTTGTTTTTGTATGTGTGTGTGTTCATGTGGGTGTATTTTTCATGTGTGTGTGTGTGGGTGTCTTCTTCATGTGCGCATATGTGTGTGTATTCTTCATGTGTGTATGTGTTATTCATGTGTATATGTGTGTGTGTATTCTTCATGTGTGTATGTGTTATTCATGTGTGTATGTGTATGTGTATTCTTCGTGTGTGTGTATACTTCGTGTGTGTGTTATTCATGTGTGTGTGCGTGTTATTCATGTGTGCATGTGTGTGTGTATTCTTCATGTGTGTGTGTGTTATTCATGTGTGTGTGTGTTATTCATGTGTGTGTGTATTCTTCATGTGTGTGTGTGTTATTCATGTGTGTGTGTATTCTTCATGTGTGTGTGTGTTATTCATGTGTGTGTGTATTCTTGTGTGTGTATTCTTCATGTGTGTGTGTGTTATTCATGTGTGTGTGTGTTATTCATGTGTGTGTGTGTTATTCATGTGTGTATGTGTTATTCATGTGTGTATGTGTATGTGTATTCTTCGTGTGTGTGTGTTATTCATGTGTGTGTGTATGTGTATTCTGTGTGTGTGTTATTCATGTGTGTGTGTGTTATTCATGTGTGTGTGTGTGTGTGTGTTATTCATGTGTGTGTGTGTTATTCATGTGTGTGTGTTATTCATGTGTGTGTGTGTTATTCATGTGTGTGTGTGTTATTCATGTGTGTGTGTGTTCTTCATGTGTGTGTGTGTTATTCATGTGTGTGTTATTCATGTGTGTGTGTTATTCATGTGTGTGTGTGTTATTCATGTGTGTGTGTATTATTCATGTGTGTGTGTGTTATTCATGTGTGTGTGTATTCTTCATGTGTGTGTGTGTTATTCATGTGTGTGTGTGTTATTCATGTGTGTGTGTATTCTTCATGTGTGTGTGTGTTATTCATGTGTGTGTGTATTATTCATGTGTGTGTGTGTTATTCATGTGTGTGTGTATTCTTCATGTGTGTGTGTGTTATTCATGTGTGTGTGTGTTATTCATGTGTGTGTGTATTCTTCATGTGTGTGTGTGTTATTCATGTGTGTGTGTGTTATTCATGTGTGTGTGTATTCTTCATGTGTGTGTGTGTTATTCATGTGTGTGTGTGTTATTCATGTGTGTGTGTTATTCATGTGTGTGTGTGTGTGTGTGTTATTCATGTGTGTGTGTGTTATTCATGTGTGTGTGTTATTCATGTGTGTATGTGTTATTCATGTGTGTATGTGTTATTCATGTGTGTATGTGTTATTCATGTGTGTATGTGTTATTCATGTGTGTATGTGTTATTCATGTGTGTGTGTGTTATTCATGTGTGTGTGTGTTATTCATGTGTGTGTGTTATTCATGTGTGTGTGTGTTATTCATGTGTGTGTGTGTTATTCATGTGTGTGTGTATTATTCATTGTGTGTGTGTGTATTCATGTGTGTGTGTATTCATGTGTGTGTGTGTTATTCATGTGTGTGTGTATTCATGTGTATTTATTCATGTGTGTGTGTGTTATTCATGTGTGTGTGTGTTATTCATGTGTGTGTGTGTTATTCATGTGTGTGTGTGTTATTCATGTGTGTGTGTATTTATTCATGTGTGTGTGTATTATTCATGTGTGTGTGTGTTATTCATGTGTGTGTGTGTTATTCATGTGTGTGTGTATTCTTCATGTGTGTGTGTGTTATTCATGTGTGTGTGTGTTATTCATGTGTGTGTGTGTTATTCATGTGTGTATGTGTTATTCATGTGTGTGTGTGTTATTCATGTGTGTGTGTGTTATTCATGTGTGTATGTGTTATTCATGTGTGTATGTGTTATTCATGTGTGTGTGTGTTATTCATGTGTGTGTGTGTTATTCATGTGTGTATGTGTTATTCATGTGTGTGTGTATTCATGTGGGTGTGTTATTCATGTGTGTGTGTGTTATTCATGTGTGTGTGTATACTTCATGTGGGTGTGTTATTCATGTGTGTGTGTTATTCATGTGTGTGTGTATACTTCGTGGGTGTGTTATTCATGTGTGTGTGTGTTATTCATGTGTGTGTGTATACTTGTGGGTGTGTTATTCATGTGTGTGTGTGTGTGTTATTCATGTGTGTGTGTGTATTCATGTGGGTGTGTTATTCATGTGTGTGTGTGTTATTCATGTGTGTGTGTATACTTCGTGTGTGTGTTATTCATGTGTGTATGTGTTATTCATGAGTATGTGTGTTATTCATGTGTGTATGTGTTATTCATGTGTGTATGTGTATGTGTATTCTTCGTGTGTGTGTTATTCATGTGTGTATGTGTATGTGTATTCTTCGTGTGTGTGTTATTCATGTGTGTATGTGTTATTCATGTGTGTGTGTGTTATTCATGTGTGTGTGTGTTATTCATGTGTGTATGTGTTATTCATGTGTGTATGTGTTATTCATGTGTGTATGTGTTATTCATGTGTGTGTGTGTTATTCATGTGTGTATGTGTTATTCATGTGTGTGTGTGTTATTCATGTGTGTATGTGTTATTCATGTGTGTGTGTGTTATTCATGTGTGTGTGTGTTATTCATGTGTGTATGTGTTATTCATGTGTGTATGTGTTATTCATGTGTGTGTGTGTTATTCATGTGTGTGTATGTGTATTCTTCGTGTGTGTGTTATTCATGAGTATGTGTGTTATTCATGTGTGTATGTGTATGTGTATTCTTCGTGTGTGTGTTATTCATGTGTGTGTGTGTGTTATTCATGTGTGTGTGTGTGTTATTCATGAGTATGTGTGTTATTCATGTGTGTATGTGTTATTCATGTGTGTATGTGTTATTCATGTGTGTATGTGTTATTCATGTGTGTGTGTATACTTCGTGGGTGTGTTATTCATGTGTGTGTGTGTTATTCATGTGTGTATGTGTATTCTTCGTGTGTGTGTTATTCATGAGTATGTGTGTTATTCATGTGTGTATGTGTTATTCATGTGTGTATGTGTATGTGTATTCTTCGTGTGTGTGTTATTCATGTGTGTGTGTGTGTTATTCATGTGTGTGTGTGTTATTCATGTGTGTATGTGTATGTGTATTCTTCGTGTGTGTGTTATTCATGTGTGTGTGTGTTATTCATGTGTGTGTGTGTTATTCATGTGTGTATGTGTTATTCATGTGTGTATGTGTTATTCATGTGTGTATGTGTTATTCATGTGTGTATGTGTTATTCATGTGTGTATGTGTTATTCATGAGTATGTGTGTTATTCATGTGTGTATGTGTATTCTTCGTGTGTGTGTTATTCATGTGTGTGTGTGTTATTCATGTGTGTGTGTGTTATTCATGAGTATGTGTGTTATTCATGTGTGTGTGTGTTATTCATGTGTGTATGTGTATGTGTATTCTTCGTGTGTGTGTTATTCATGTGTGTATGTGTGTGTGTTATTCATGTGTGTGTGTGTTATTCATGTGTGTGTGTGTTATTCATGAGTATGTGTGTTATTCATGTGTGTGTGTGTTATTCATGAGTATGTGTGTTATTCATGTGTGTGTGTGTTATTCATGTGTGTATGTGTTATTCATGTGTGTGTGTATTCTTCGTGTGTGTGTTATTCATGTGTGTGTGTGTTATTCATGTGTGTGTGTATTCTTCGTGTGTGTGTTATTCATGTGTGTGTGTGTTATTCATGTGTGTGTGTGTTATTCATGTGTGTGTGTGTGTTATTCATGTGTGTGTGTATGTGTATTCTTCGTGTGTGTGTTATTCATGTGTGTGTGTGTTATTCATGTGTGTGTGTGTTATTCATGTGTGTATGTGTATGTGTATTCTTCGTGTGTGTGTTATTCATGTGTGTGTGTGTTATTCATGTGTGTATGTGTTATTCATGTGTGTATGTGTTATTCATGTGTGTGTGTGTTATTCATGTGTGTATGTGTTATTCATGTGTGTATGTGTTATTCATGTGTGTATGTGTTATTCATGTGTGTGTGTTATTCATGTGTGTATGTGTTATTCATGTGTGTATGTGTTATTCATGTGTGTATGTGTTATTCATGTGTGTGTGTTATTCATGTGTGTATGTGTTATTCATGTGTGTATGTGTTATTCATGTGTGTATGTGTTATTCATGTGTGTATGTGTTATTCATGTGTGTGTGTGTTATTCATGTGTGTATGTGTTATTCATGTGTGTATGTGTTATTCATGTGTGTATGTGTTATTCATGTGTGTATGTGTTATTCATGTGTGTGTGTTATTCATGTGTGTGTGTGTTATTCATGTGTGTATGTGTATGTGTATTCTTCGTGTGTGTGTTATTCATGTGTGTGTGTGTTATTCATGTGTGTGTGTGTTATTCATGTGTGTGTGTGTTATTCATGTGTGTGTGTGTTATTCATGTGTGTATGTGTTATTCATGTGTGTATGTGTATGTGTATTCTTCGTGTGTGTGTTATTCATGTGTGTGTGTGTTATTCATGTGTGTGTGTGTGTTATTCATGTGTGTATGTGTTATTCATGTGTGTGTGTGTTATTCATGTGTGTGTGTGTTATTCATGTGTGTATGTGTATGTGTATTCTTCGTGTGTGTGTTATTCATGTGTGTGTGTGTTATTCATGTGTGTGTGTGTGTGTTATTCATGAGTATGTGTGTTATTCATGTGTGTGTGTGTGTTATTCATGAGTATGTGTGTTATTCATGTGTGTATGTGTTATTCATGTGTGTATGTGTTATTCATGTGTGTATGTGTTATTCATGTGTGTGTGTATACTTTGTGGGTGTGTTATTCATGTGTGTGTGTGTTATTCATGTGTGTGTGTATACTTCGTGGGTGTGTTATTCATGTGTGTATGTGTTATTCATGTGTGTGTGTATACTTCGTGGGTGTGTTATTCATGTGTGTGTGTTATTCATGTGTGTGTGTGTTATTCATGTGTGTGTGTGTGTTATTCATGTGTGTGTGTGTGTTATTCATGAGTATGTGTGTTATTCATGTGTGTATGTGTTATTCATGTGTGTATGTGTTATTCATGTGTGTATGTGTTATTCATGTGTGTGTGTATACTTCGTGGGTGTGTTATTCATGTGTGTGTGTGTTATTCATGTGTGTGTGTATACTTCGTGGGTGTGTTATTCATGTGTGTGTGTGTTATTCATGTGTGTGTGTATACTTCGTGTGTGTGTTATTCATGTGTGTATGTGTATGTGTATTCTTCGTGTGTGTGTTATTCATGTGTGTGTGTGTGTTATTCATGAGTATGTGTGTTATTCATGTGTGTATGTGTTATTCATGTGTGTGTGTGTTATTCATGTGTGTGTGTGTTATTCATGTGTGTATGTGTTATTCATGTGTGTATGTGTTATTCATGTGTGTGTGTGTTATTCATGTGTGTATGTGTTATTCATGTGTGTGTGTGTTATTCATGTGTGTGTGTGTTATTCATGTGTGTATGTGTATGTGTATTCTTCGTGTGTGTGTTATTCATGTGTGTGTGTGTTATTCATGTGTGTATGTGTTATTCATGTGTGTATGTGTTATTCATGTGTGTATGTGTTATTCATGTGTGTATGTGTTATTCATGTGTGTATGTGTTATTCATGTGTGTATGTGTTATTCATGTGTGTATGTGTTATTCATGTGTGTATGTGTTATTCATGTGTGTATGTGTTATTCATGTGTGTATGTGTTATTCATGTGTGTGTGTGTTATTCATGTGTGTGTGTGTTATTCATGTGTGTATGTGTTATTCATGTGTGTATGTGTTATTCATGTGTGTATGTGTTATTCATGTGTGTATGTGTTATTCATGTGTGTGTGTGTTATTCATGTGTGTATGTGTTATTCATGTGTGTATGTGTTATTCATGTGTGTATGTGTATGTGTATTCTTCGTGTGTATGTGTTATTCATGTGTGTATGTGTTATTCATGAGTATGTGTGTTATTCATGTGTGTATGTGTTATTCATGTGTGTATGTGTTATTCATGTGTGTATGTGTTATTCATGTGTGTATGTGTTATTCATGTGTGTATGTGTTATTCATGTGTGTATGTGTTATTCATGTGTGTGTGTGTTATTCATGTGTGTATGTGTTATTCATGTGTGTATGTGTTATTCATGTGTGTGTGTGTTATTCATGTGTGTATGTGTTATTCATGTGTGTGTGTGTTATTCATGTGTGTGTGTATGTGTATTCTTCGTGTGTGTGTTATTCATGAGTATGTGTGTTATTCATGTGTGTATGTGTTATTCATGTGTGTATGTGTTATTCATGTGTGTATGTGTTATTCATGTGTGTATGTGTTATTCATGTGTGTATGTGTTATTCATGTGTGTATGTGTTATTCATGTGTGTGTGTGTTATTCATGTGTGTATGTGTTATTCATGTGTGTATGTGTTATTCATGTGTGTGTTATTGTGTGTTATTCATGTGTGTGTGTGTTATTCATGTGTGTATGTGTTATTCATGTGTGTATGTGTTATTCATGTGTGTATGTGTTATTCATGTGTGTATGTGTTATTCATGTGTGTATGTGTTATTCATGTGTGTATGTGTTATTCATGTGTGTGTGTGTTATTCATGTGTGTATGTGTTATTCATGTGTGTATGTGTTATTCATGTGTGTGTGTGTTATTCATGTGTGTGTGTGTTATTCATGTGTGTATGTGTTATTCATGTGTGTGTGTATTATTCATGTGTGTGTGTGTTATTCATGAGTATGTGTGTTATTCATGTGTGTGTGTGTTATTCATGTGTGTATGTGTTATTCATGTGTGTATGTGTTATTCATGTGTGTGTGTGTTATTCATGTGTGTGTGTGTTATTCATGTGTGTATGTGTTATTCATGTGTGTATGTGTTATTCATGTGTGTGTGTGTTATTCATGTGTGTATGTGTTATTCATGTGTGTGTGTGTTATTCATGTGTGTGTGTGTTATTCATGTGTGTATGTGTTATTCATGTGTGTATGTGTTATTCATGTGTGTGTGTGTTATTCATGTGTGTGTGTGTTATTCATGTGTGTGTGTGTGTTATTCATGAGTATGTGTGTTATTCATGTGTGTGTGTGTTATTCATGAGTATGTGTGTTATTCATGTGTGTGTGTGTTATTCATGTGTGTATGTGTATGTGTATTCTTCGTGTGTGTGTGTATTATTCATGTGTGTGTGTATACTTCGTGGGTGTGTTATTCATGTGTGTGTGTGTTATTCATGTGTGTGTGTATACTTCGTGGGTGTGTTATTCATGTGTGTGTGTGTTATTCATGTGTGTGTGTGTTATTCATGTGTGTGTGTGTTATTCATGTGTGTGTGTGTTATTCATGTGTGTATGTGTTATTCATGTGTGTGTGTGTTATTCATGTGTGTGTGTGTTATTCATGTGTGTGTGTATTCTTCGTGTGTGTGTTATTCATGTGTGTGTGTGTGTTATTCATGAGTATGTGTGTTATTCATGTGTGTATGTGTTATTCATGTGTGTATGTGTTATTCATGTGTGTATGTGTTATTCATGTGTGTATGTGTTATTCATGTGTGTATGTGTTATTCATGTGTGTATGTGTTATTCATGTGTGTATGTGTTATTCATGTGTGTATGTGTTATTCATGTGTGTGTGTGTTATTCATGTGTGTGTGTGTTATTCATGTGTGTGTGTGTTATTCATGTGTGTGTGTGTTATTCATGTGTGTGTGTGTTATTCATGTGTGTATGTGTTATTCATGTGTGTGTGTGTTATTCATGTGTGTGTGTGTTATTCATGTGTGTATGTGTTCTTCATGTGTGTATGTGTTATTCATGTGTGTATGTGTGTGTGTATTCTTCATGTGTGTATGTGTTATTCATGTGTGTATGTGTATGTGTATTCTTCGTGTGTGTGTATACTTCGTGTGTGTGTTATTCATGTGTGTGTGCGTGTTATTCATGTGTGTATGTGTGTGTGTATTCTTCATGTGTGTGTGTGTTATTCATGTGTGTATGTGTGTATGTATTCTTCGTGTGTGTGTTATTCATGTGTGTGTGTATTCTTCATGTGTGTGTGTGTATATGTATTCTTCGTGTGTGTGTGTTATTCATGTGTGTGTATACTTCATGTGTGTATGTATTCTTCGTGTGTGTGTTATTCATGTGTGTGTGTGTTATTCATGTGTGTGTGTGTTATTCATGTGTGTATGTATTCTTCATGTGTGTGTGTGTTATTCATGTGTGTATGTATTCTTCATGTGTGTGTGTGTTATTCATGTGTGTGTGTGTTATTCATGTGTGTATGTATTCTTTGTGTGTGTGTTATTCATGTGTGTATGTATTCTTCATGTGTGTGTTAGAAGCAGAATGTGTTACTTGTATGGTATGATGTGGTTTATTATTCTGGGTATCATATGTTTTCTTTCTCTCCCTCTCTTCTCTCCTTTCCATCTATACTTTCCTTCTCTCCCTCCCTTCTCTCCTTTCCATCTATACTTTCCTTCTCTCCCCCCTTCTCTCCTTTCCATCTATACTTTCCTTCTCTCCCTTCCTTCTCTCCCTCCCTTCTCTCCTTTCCTTCTCTCCTTTCCATCTGTACTTTCCTTCTCTACTTTCCTTCTCTCCCTTCCTTCTCACCCTCCCATTCTCTCCTTTCCATCTATACTTTCCTTCTCTCCCTTCCTTCTCTCCTTTCCATCTATACTTTCCTTCTCTCCTTTCCTTCTCTCCCTTCCTTCTCTCCCTTCTCTCACTTCCTTCTCTCATTTCCATCTCTCCATCTCCCCATTTCCCTTCCCCTTCAATCTCTCCCTTCCTCCTCTCCTTTCCTTCTTTCCTTTTCTTCTCTTCGAATTGAAGGCCATTTCTTTATGTCAGCCTGCATTCTCTCATGGTATCTTCTGACAACTACATCAAAGCTTGGCAGCTCCCAGACCTTCTATTCATGAGCTCATGTACGATGCAAAGACAGGAAGGGAAAGTACCAATGGGACTTGAATTGATGGCAGCAGACACATCCAGCCCCTTTCTCCATTATCCTCTCAATAAACTTTCTGAGACATTAACTTTTTAATATTTGTTTTCCTGTTCTTGAACGTCAACGTATAAAAAAAACTGTAAATGCTAACATTTTTACCATGACTTTCATGAGTTAAAAACTGTAAATGCTAACATTTTTACCATGACTTTCATGAGTTAAAAACTGTAAATGCTACATTTTTACCATGGCTTTCATGAGTTAAAAACTGTAAATGCTCCCTCATTCTATCCCCTTGTCTCTCTCTCTGCCTCCCTCCCTCATTCTATCCCCTTGTCTCTCTCTCTGCCTCCCTCCCTCATTCTATCCCCTTGTCGCTCTCTCTGCCTCCCTCATTCTATCCCCTTGTCGCTCTCTCTGCCTCCCTCCCTCATTCTATCCCTTGTCGCTCCTCTGCCTCCCTCCCTCATTCTATCCCCTTGTCGCTCTCTCTGTCTCCCTCCCCCATTCTATCCCTTGTCGCTCCCTCTGCCTCCCTCCCTCATTCTATCCCCTTGTCGCTCTCTCTGCCTCCCTCCCTCATTCTATCCCTTGTCGCTCCCTCTGCCTCCCTCCCTCATTCTATCCCCTCGCTCTCTGCCTCCCTCCCTCATTCTATCCCTTGTCGCTCCCTCTGCCTCCCTCCCTCATTCTATCCCTTGTCGCTCCCTCTGCCTCCCTCCCTCATTCTATCCCCTTGTCGCTCTCTCTGTCTCCCTCCCTCATTCTATCCCTGCTCCCTCTGTCTCCCTCCCTCATTCTATCCCCTTGTCGCTCTCTCTGTCTCCCTTCCTTTCTCTTTTTCCTTCTCCCCCTCTCTTCTCTTCCTTACTCTGTCTTTCTCTCTCGTTCTCATCGTTGCTCTGTCCCTCTCTCTCCTGTCTTTCTCGCTCCCCCTTGCTCCGTCTCTCTCCCTCTATCTTTTTGAAAAGGACAAATGTTTCCGGCAGTCACAGTCGCATTGCTTTGGTATTCCGCAATTTAGCGAAAAGCCAGGATGTATCTGCTCTCAGCAACCACACACAGCAGCCAAGCCATCTAACACAGAGAAGAGATGGGTGAAAGGACACACAGCAGTCAAGCCATCTAACACAGAGAAGAGATGGGTAAAGGGAGAAACGAAAGGATGGAGAAGTAGAAAAACTGATAGAGGTGAAGGAGGGAGAGAGGGAGTGGCGACTGTCAGACCAGTGTGTGTGTGTGTGTATGTGTGTGTGTGTGTGTGTGTGTGTGTGTGTGTGTGTGTGTGTGTGTGTGTGTGTGTGTGTGTGTGTGTGTGTGTGTGTGTGTGTGTGTGTGTGTGCATGTGTGTACGTGTGTGTGCGTGTGTGTGTGTGTGTGCGTGTGTACGTGTGTGTGTGTGTATGTGTGTGCGTGCGCGTGCGTGGGTGTGCGTGTGTGTGTTTGCGTGTGCATGTGTGTACGTGTGTGTGTGTACGTGTGTATGAGATGGGAAAGAGTTGGTCAATTCCACACACACTAAGACTGTGTCAAACACATGTTGAAAATATCATAACAACTTTGATCTCAATGACAGCCTAAATGCTGACTGACGTACTTTAGATCTGCAAAACTGCCCACTTCAGCGACTGCACAGTAGCCACATCTTCAGGCCTTGAAACATCAAAAACACCTCCCAAGTGGAGCAGCGGTTTAAGTCATTGCATCGCAGTGCTTAAGGCGCCACTACAGATCTGGGTTCGATCCCAGGCTGTGTCACAGCTGGCTGTGACTGGGATTCCCATAGGGTGGTGCACATTTGGCCCAGAACTGTCTGGGTTAGAGGATGGTGTTTGGCCTGATTACTAGGCTGATTGCTGTCTAGCGACTCCTTGTGGCAGGTTGGGCGCCTGCAGGCTGACTTCGGTCGTCAGTTAAATGGTGTTTCTACCAACACATTGGTTCGGCTGGCTTCCGGGTTAAGCGGACTGGTGGTAAGGAGCGCGGTTTGTGGGGTCATGTTTTGGAGGATGCATGACTCACCCTTCACCTCTCCGAGCCCATTGGGTAGTTGCAGTGATGAGACAATATCGCAATTTGATATCACAATAAAAAAGAAAGAAGAAACATCAAATATTTTACATCTGGTGAAGCTCAGCCCTGAGCACCATATTTTGGGGGGTATAAATTACAGCCAGATTGCTGAAGATTGACTTCGAAATTTGAAGTGAGAGCTATTACCATCAAGTAGGCTTGGGTTTTTGCTAGGGTTTTATGGACTGGGGTGGTGGATGGCTGTAATCCCATGACATCTGGATTCAAAGGTTGTGTGTTCAATCCCAGTGGTTGACACTTTAAAAAATATATATCCTTAACCATTTGGAATGAATGCCTAAACTTTATGTTTAAACCCTATCCAAAACCTTAACCCTTAACTTAAAAATGTCACGTTCAGACCACCTTAGAAATTTGACGTTTGAAGAAATTAAATGAAGCTAAACATGAGGAGCAACTCAGGGTGGCAAAAACACTTAGAAATTTGATGTTTGGAGCAACTTTGAAATTTGACGTTTTGGGGACCGTGGTTAAACATCAGAATCTGAAGTCAAAGTGGTCAAACCGTGAGATCTTGTTGGTAAATTAAGACTGCACACAGACTGACTCTAAATAGGTGACTTGATCTCCCAAATTACAAGGCATTTCATCATATTGTGCATTGGAGGATCTCTGAGCCTCATCGATTATAAATGACCACCAGAAGCATATTAGCTATCTGAATATAATAATAGCCTACTGTCAAGAATAGTAGTCAAATTCAGGCTGGTTAGAAGAGAAATAACTACATATAAACACTTCTGTTTGAAAATGCAAATGAACAAAGGCAAGCAAATGCCAGCGACAAGTGTTGAGAGAGAGTGAGACAGGGGTGGGGGGAGAGAGGGAGATAAGTGTTGAGAGAGAGAGAGAGAGAGAGGGGGGGGGGGGGAGAGAGGGAGAAAAGTGTTGAGAGAGAGACAGGGGTGGGGAGAGAGGGAGATAAGTGTTTAGAGAGAGAGAGGGGTGGGGGAGAGAGGGAGATAAGTGTTGAGAGAGAGAGAGAGAGAGAGGGGGTGGGGGAGAGAGGGAGAAAAGTGTTGAGAGAGACAGGGGTGGGGAGAGAGGGAGATAAGTGTTTAGAGAGAGAGAGGGGTGGGGGAGAGAGGGAGATGAGTGTTGAGAGAGAGAGAGAGGGGTGGGGGAGAGAGGGAGATAAGTGTTGAGAGAGAGGGGTGGGGGAGAGAGGGAGATAAGTTTTGAGAGAGAGAGAGAGAGAGGGGTGGAGGAGAGAGGGAGATAAGTTTTGCGAGAGAGAGGGGGTGGTGGAGAGGGAGATAAGTGTTGAGAGAGAGAGTGAGACAGGGGTGGGGGAGAGAGGGAGATAGGTGTTGAGAGAGAGAGACAGGGGTGGGGAGAGAGGGAGATAAGTGTTGAGAGAGAGTGAGACAGGGGTGGGGGAGAGAGGGAGATAAGTGTTGAGAGAGAGGGGTGGGGAGAGAGGGAGGTAAGTGTTGAGAGAGAGTGAGACAGGGGTGGGGGAGAGAGGGAGATAAGTGTTGAGAGAGGGTGGGGAGAGAGGGAGATAAGTGTTGAGAGAGAGTGAGACAGGGGTGGGGGAGAGAGGGAGATAAGTGTTGAGAGAGAGGGGTGGGGGAGAGAGGGAAATAAGTGTTGAGAGAGAGAGAGACAGGGGTGGGGAGAGAGGGAGATAAGTGTTGAGAGAGAGTGAGACAGGGGTGGGGGAGAGAGGGAGATAAGTGTTGAGAGAGGGGTGGGGGAGAGAGGGAGATAAGTGTTGAGAGAGAGTGAGACAGGGGTGGAGAGAGAGGGAGATAAGTGTTGAGAGAGAGTGAGACAGGGGTGGGGGAGAGAGGGAGATAAGTGTTGAAAGAGAGTGAGAGAGAGAGAGACAGGGTTGGGGTGAGAGAGAGAAGTGTTGAGAGAGAGTGAGACAGGGGTGGGGGAGAGTGGGAGATAAGTGTTGAGAGAGAGAGAGAGAGAGAGAGAGGGGGTGGGGGAGAGAGGGAGAAAAGTGTTGAGAGAGAGACAGGGGTGGGGAGAGAGGGAGATAAGTGTTTAGAGAGAGAGAGGGGTGGGGGAGAGAGGGAGATAAGTGTTGAGAGAGAGTGAGACAGGGGTGGGGGAGAGAGGGAGATAAGTGTTGAGAGAGAGGGGTGGGGAGAGAGGGAGATAAGTGTTGAGAGAGAGTGAGACAGGGGTGGGGGAGAGAGGGAGATAAGTGTTGAGAGAGAGGGGTGGGGGAGAGAGGGAAATAAGTGTTGAGAGAGTGAGACAGGGGTGGGGGGAGAGAGGGAGATAAGTGTTGAGAGAGAGAGAGACAGGGGTGGGGAGAGAGGGAGATAAGTGTTGAGAGAGAGTGAGACAGGGGTGGGGGAGAGAGGGAGATAAGTGTTGAAAGAGAGTGAGAGAGACAGGGTTGGGGTGAGAGAGAGAAGTGTTGAGAGAGAGTGAGACAGGGGTGGGGGAGAGGGGGAGATAAGTGTTGAGAGAGAGAGGGGGTGGGGGAGAGAGGGAGAAAAGTGTTGAGAGAGAGACAGGGGTGGGGAGAGAGGGAGATAAGTGTTTAGAGAGGGGTGGGGGAGAGAGGGGGTGGGGGAGAGAGGGAGATAAGTGTTGAGAGAGAGAGGGGTGGGTGGGGGAGAGAGGGAGATAAGTGTTGAGAGAGAGACAGGGGTGGGGAGAGAGGAGAGATAAGTGTTGAGAGAGAGTGAGACAGGGGTGGGGGAGAGAGGGAGATAAGTGTTGAGAGAGAGGGGTGGGGGAGAGAGGGAGATAAGTGTTGAGAGAGAGTGAGACAGGGGTGGGGGAGAGAGAGGGAGATAAGTGTTGAGAGAGAGGGGAGAGGGGGGAGAGAGGGGTGGGGGGAGATAAGTGTTGAGGGGTGGGGGGAGAGAGAGAGAGAGAGAGGGGTGGGGAGAGAGGGAGATAAGTGTTGAGAGAGAGAGAGGGGTGGTGGAGAGGGAGATAAGTGTTGAGAGAGAGAGAGAGAGATACGTGTTGGAGAGAGAGAGAGAGAGCCAGGGTTGGGGGAGAGAGGGAGATAAGTGTTGAGAGAGAGAGAGAGAGAGAGAGAGAGAGAGAGAGAGCGAGAGAGAAAAGGGGTGGGGGAGAGAGGGAGATAAGTGTTGAGAGAGAGACAGTGGTGGGGAGAGAGGGAGATAAGTGTCAAGAGAGAGTGAGACAGAGAGAGACAGGGTTGGGAGAGAGGGAGATAAGTGTCAAGAGAGAGTGCGACAGAGAGAGACAGGGGGTGGGGAGAGAGGGAGATAAGTGTCGAGAGAGAGGGGTGGGGGAGAGAGGGAGATAAGTGTTGAGAGAGAGTGAGACAGGGGTGGGGGGAGAGAGGGAGATAAGTGTTGAGAGAGAGGGGCGGGGGAGAGAGGGGGATAAGTGTTGCGAGAGAGACAGTGGTGGGGAGAGATGGAGATAAGTGTCAAGAGAGAGGGGTGGGGGAGAGAGACAGGGGTGGGGAGAGAGGGAGATAAGTGTCAAGAGAGAGTGAGACAGAGAGAGACAGGGGTGGGGAGAGAGGGAGATAAGTGTTAAGAGAGAGTGCGACAGAGAGAGAAAGGGGTGGGGAGAGAGGGAGATAAGTGTCGAGAGAGGGGTGGGGGAGAGAGGGAGATAAGTGTTGAGAGAGAGTGAGACAGGGGTGGGGGGAGAGAGGGAGATAAGTGTTGAGAGAGGGGTGGGGGAGAGAGGGGGATAAGTGTTGAGAGAGAGTGAGACAGGGGTGGGGGAGAGAGGGAGATAAGTGTTGAGAGAGAGTGAGACATAGAGAGACAGGGGTGGGGGAGAGAGGGAGATAAGTGTTGAGAGAGAGTGAGACAGGGGTGGGAGAGAGAGGGAGATAGGTGTTGAGAGAGAGACAGGGGTGGGGAGAGAGGGAGATAAGTGTTGAGAGAGAGTGAGACAGGGGTGGGGGAGAGAGGGAGATAAGTGTTGAGAGAGAGGGTTGGGGCGAGAGGGAGATAAGTGTTGAGAGAGAGTGAGACAGGGGTGGGGGAGAGAGAGGGAGATAAGTGTTGAGAGAGAGGGGTGGGGAGAGAGGGAGATAAGTGTTGAGAGAGAGTGAGACAGGGGTGGGGGAGAGAGGGAGATAAGTGTTGAGAGAGAGGGGTGGGGGAGAGAGGGAGATAAGTGTTGAGAGAGAGAGACAGGGGTGGGGAGAGAGGGAGATAAGTGTTGAGAGAGAGTGAGACAGGGATGGAGAGAGAGGGAGATAAGTGTTGAGAGAGAGTGAGACAGGGGTGGGGGAGAGAGGGAGATAAGTGTTGAAAGAGAGTGAGAGAGAGAGACTGGGTTGGGGGAGAGAGGGAGATAAGTGTTGAGAGAGAGTGAGAGAGAGAGAGAGAGAGAGAGAGAGAGAGAGAGGGGGTGGGGAGAGAGGGAGATAAGTGTTGAGAGAGAGACAGTGGTGGGGAGAGAGGGAGATAAGTGTCAAGAGAGAGTGAGACAGAGAGAGACAGGGGTGGGGGGAGAGGGAGATAAGTGTTGAGAGAGAGACAGAGGTGGGGAGAGAGGGAGATAATTGTTGAGAGAGAGACAGGGGTGGGGGAGAGAGGGAGATAAGTGTTGAGAGAGAGGGGTGGGGAGAGAGGGAGATAAGTGTTGAGAGAGTGAGACAGGGGTGGAGAGAGCGGGAGATAAGTGTTGAGAGAGAGTGAGACAGGGGTGGGGGAGAGAGGGAGATAAGTGTTGAAAGAGAGTGAGAGAGAGACAGGGTTGGGGTGAGAGAGAGATAAGTGTTGAGTGAGACAGGGGTGGGGGAGAGAGGGAGATAAGTGTTGAGAGAGTGAGAGAGATAGACAGGGGTGGGGGAGAGAGGGAGATAAGTGTTGAGAGAGAGTGAGACAGGGGTGGGGGGAGAGAGGGAGATAAGTGTTGAGAGAGAGTGAAACAGGGGTGGGGGTGAGAGGGAGATAAGTGTTGAGAGAGAGTGAGACAGGGTGGGAGAGAGAGGGAGATAAGTGTTGAGAGAGAGGGGTGGGGGAGAGAGGGAGATAATTGTTGAGAGAGAGTGAGACAGGGGTGGGGGAGAGAGGGAGATAACTGTTGATAGAGAGGGGTGAGGGAGAGAGGGAGATAAGTGTTGAGAGAGAGTGAGACAGGGGTGGAGAGAGAGGGAGACAGGGGTGGGGGAGAGAGGGAGATAAGTGTTGAGAGAGTGAGGTGGGGAGAGAGGGAGATAAGTGTTGAGAGAGAGTGAGAGAGGGGTGGGGGTGAGAGAGACAGAGAGCAGAGATAGCCTGAAGATGGAGAAGAGATATTAGCTGGGCAGAGGAAACGCTGCAGGATGAACAGAGAGAGAGAGAGAGAGAGAACGGAGAGGAGAGGAGAGAAACAGAGAGACGAACAGAGGAGAGGAAAACACAGATAGATCAGGCGATGAGATGTGTCAGAGACAGGAGCGGGAGGCAGAGATTTACAGTCAACAGACTTTGACATAATCTGGCAGGAAAGGAACAGAATCCAAAAGGAAATGCCGGCGAGGGCAGAGAGAAACAGAGGGGGAGAAATTACATTTGGGAGATGGAGGAGAGAGAGAAGAGATGGAGAGATTGGCCAAGAGAGAGAGGGAAAAGGAAATGGAAGTGTAGACATCTAGCTTAGTTTACCACATCCTGCAATGTCAATGCATAAATTTACTTATATCAGATATAGGCCATACATGAGCATGTGGGTCTGGGCAGGTGTGATGTAATTGATGTTTGTTGTCATTTGTATGTTTTGTATTACTTTTTGAAAATAAAATCTCACAACAACAAAATATATAATCCATACATGCGTCGAAATAGTCTCTAACAAAACACTTCTCGTCTCAAACCTCACAAACAAGCAACATCTCCTTTTGCAGTTGAACAATTAAGCATTAAAAGAGGGGAACTTTTCCAGAGAAAAGGCAGCAACAGCCTGTATCGCGCATCTCCACCATGTTTCCATAGCATCCCCCTCCATAAAACAAAAGGATGAGAAACATCACTTCCATCTGTTTCAGTTCATTTCTCACACTCATCTCCATCTGTGCCGAGAGAACAATGGCCTACATTCCCCGCTACTGTACATTATCCACAGTGTAGACATCACACATGGCCTACTCCCAAAGTGTGAGTCACTAGCTTCCACTCTATCCGGGAAACTTCCAAAGGTCAAAGACAAGATTGCATTAGAATAATACATAAACATTAGCATTGGGGGCTTGCTGCCTTTGCTCTGCTTTGAAGATGATGACAGTACACTATGTTAGCGAGTCAGCTAACTCATGTTTTACCTACAGTACAGTATGCTAAGGACTTAGCGCTTTTACCTACAGTACAGTATGCTAAGGACTTAGCGATTTTAACTACAGCACAGTATGCTAAGGAATTAGCGCTTTTATCTACAGTACAGTATGCTAAGGAATTAGCGGTTTTATCTACAGTACAGTATGCTAAGGACTTAGCGATTTTACCTACAGCACAGTATGCTAAGGAATTTGCGCTTTTATCTACAGTACAGTATGCTAAGGAATTAGCGCTTTTACCTACAGTACAGTATGCTAAGGAACTGAACCAATCCCGAGCCAAACCGAACTGTATTGAGCTGGCCTGGTTATGCATTCACCATAGTTAATAATAATAATAATAATAATAATGTATTTTGTTTAACGCTTTTCATTACAGAAAATAATCTCAAAACACATAAAAAGCAAGACAAACAAACAACACAATTAAATTGAGGTGGTAGAGATTGAACGTCTCTATTTTTCTGGGAACGTGCTAAGGAGCATTAGAAAAAAGGGTATTAGCTGTTCAGCTAGCTCCTGATCTTACCTTCCTTGCAGTACTTCCCCTTGTAGCGAGTGTGCGTGCAGTCACAGTGTACCTCGCCATACTGGATGGAGCAGAAACCTCCGTTGAGGCAGGGGTTCTGCTTGGTGCACAGGTACTCCATGTCACTCTGGATGCCCTGGCTGTTGAGCAGGGTGGGGGGTGTCTCTCCCACCTTCAGGTTGGAGATCAGGCCCAGGAACGGGGGCTCGTACTTCACCGTGCTGGAGGTGAGGGCTGAGAGGCGCACGTCGGGCGGGATGCCGCCCACGAACAGGTCGCTTACCACCGCCATCTCCTTCCGCTTGGACTTGACCTCCGACATCTTGGTCTCGCCGTCCACCATCAGCAGAGTCTCGCGGAAGTTGCGGGTGAGGAGCACCATGTGCCAGCGGTCGTCGTTGACCTGGGTTTCCATGTGTAAAGTGGCGGGCTCGGCACAGTGTATGGCAAAGCGCAGCTGGAGGCGCCCTCCGGCGATCAGGAGCTCCATGAAGTCACAGTTGCCGCCGTCATCTAGATAGAGCAACAGAGCCTTGCTGATGTTGGTCTTGAGGCTGAAGCTCAGCTCACCCAGCGAGCCCGCCTCCCAGCGCCCGTAGCGGGCCCACTGGCCGGGGGCCCCGCCGAACTCCAGCGCCCGGGCCGTCACCAGCAGACTGAGGAACACCAAGGGCCCCATGGGCAAAGCGGAAAACCTCAATCCGCTCGTCATGGTTACAATCCCAATCCTAATAACCCTGCTATTGGTTCAAATCCTCCACACAGTGACGTAGCTCGGCCTAGACTAGCTACAGCTGCAGCTGCTGTAGTTTCGTTTTTGTTAAGTGTAAACAATAGTTGTTATGTCTGATTCCTTCTAGGCAGACTCCTCCTCTAGGCTGGGGGATACGTCAGAGAAGCAAAACCCTCACAGGATCCAATTCCAGATTCCAACCCTGCCCGACTCAGCAGTTTATTTTTTTTGCTTTACTTCTTGGCTGCTTTATCCTGACTCTCTTCTCCGTCTCTCCATTGGTTGGTACCTCTGGGACTCACTGGGAAAAACGAGGCCAGCGGACGGGTAGTGGGAATTACGATAATTTTATCACAGCGTTCCGTTCCCCAACTCAACTCCTTATTCCAAACAGAAATCCCCTGGAATCCAGATGTAGCTTTTTAGGAAACGTATGTCAGTCTCTGTGGGCGTGTTTTATAGATGTCGTTTTTGGGAAAGGGGGGGGGGAGAAGGGGAGGAAGAGAGAGCGCTGAGGAGGAGTGTGTCAGAGCTGTCTGGTGTCACGTGGACAGCAGGGTATGTTCATGGTGCCAGCGGTGTTAAAGCCTTCCTCTCCTGAAGCCTCTGGTTGGTCCACCACAGGTTAGACTGGTCTGGGTCCCCTCATCGTCCCCACAGTCAGGGATCTGGAAGAAACAGACAGAGAAACCTCATTAGGCCCTGGTACTTTGTGTAATGGAGGTGGTCCTGTGAAATGCGTGATGAGTAACCTTGTAAGTAAGACTTGTGTTAGCTCCCCAAACTGAAGCCCTAGGCTTTAGCTCATAGCGCCAATGCAGTCTTGTGACTCAAGGGAGATCATGGTTCGAATACAGTAGTAGAAGTAGTAGCAATAATAGCACATGAAAAATAAGCATTGAAATCGTAAATGGAGTTCCTTTGGGGATCTGCTTTGTAGGGGACATATTTCCATTTGCCAGCTGGTCTCTCTTTGAACAAGTTCCCCCTCAGAGACGTGGACAACTTGACTGAATGTTCTATACATGAAATTCATTACTAGGGATTTCTCTGTTGGAAACCAAGACTAGAGTAATAAATATGTACATATGTCTGGTATGAAGTTCAACATTCATGTGCATGATTTACTCAGAGCCTACTGGGTGTATATCAACAGCCAATCAAAATGCCTTACTCCATACTTGTCTGCCAAGTACAATTGGTCCTAAACACAGTGCACAAAGCTCCCTAGCATATAATGCTTAAATCTATGACTTGACTATCAATAACTCAGCAATAAGGCTTTCAATAAATCACCCTCCAACCGTTTTTGTATGTAGGCTTTAGGTTCTCCACCTAACTGAACACGCGCACACGAACGCACAAACACACACAAGCAATCATATTAAGTCTCATTTTCAGTGGGATGCCGTGGAGTCAATGGCTGCCAGGATAGCCACTATTGACCCTTGTCCCTGGCCTAATCCGTTCCCATTATTTCTGAAGTGAGATTTAATTTCCATCGCAGACAGTTCACAATTAAACCCCGCTGATCACACTCGCTCAGGCTGCCGTGCTTGGCTGCCTGACTTCAGAATGACGACACTATCCATGTGCCAGAGAGAGAGAGAGAGAGAGAGAGAGAGAGAGAGAGAGAGAGAGAGAGAGAGAGAGAGAGAGAGAGAGAGAAAGAGAGAGAGAGAGACAGAGAGAGACAGAGAGAGAGAGACAGAGAGAGAGAGAGAGAGAGAGAGAGGGAGAGAGAGAGACAGACAGACAGACAGACAGACAGACAGACAGACAGACAGACAGACAGACAGACAGACAGACAGTGACCGAGAGGGAGATTGGGGCAAACATTTTCACGGTAATGCTGGTGAGGGAGCGTGTCAGGCCTTGAGGAGAATGGGAGAAAGATGGAGAAAGGGAGAGAGAAAGCTAGAGAAAGGGAGAGAGAGATGTCTGATTTATTTTGGTCACGCTAGCTGCTTGTTTGCATAAGATCCTCTGCTCTCACACGCGTCCCCATAAATGAATCCCTGCATAATAACATCCATAGATGAAAGCATTATTGATATATGGACAATACAGTGCAGATTATGGAGCTAGGACGTCTCATAAGAACTGCGAGAGAGAGACAGCTCAGGGTCTCTTAGGAAGGAGGAAGATGCATATCTGAAAATGTATATAGGCGATTCCACGCTAGCAGGAATAATGTGCTCTACAAGTAAATCAAATTTCCAGACTGGGCTCTGCTAATTCTGAGGTATGATACATTTTATGAAAATTGGACATAGGATTTAAAGGGAACTCCCTCTGCTGGTGATTTGTTGAATGTGCAGTCCTAAAGGAGGGCTGTGATTGGTTATAAACCTATAAATGTACCAGAGAGCCCACTCTGTGTTCCAATAGTACAGTCAAGGCCAAAAGTTTTGAGAATGACACAAATATACATTTTCACAAAGTTTGCTGCTTCAGTGTCTTTAGATATTTTTGTCAGCTGTTTCTATGGAATACTGAAGTATAATTACAATCATTTCATAAGTGTCAAAGGCTTGTATTGACAATTACATGAAGTTGATGCAAAGAGTCAATATTTGCAGTGTTGACCCTTCTTTTTCAAGACCTCTGCAATCTGCCCTGGCATGCTGGCAAGTAACGTCTGGGCCACATCCTGACTGATGGCAGCCCATTCTTGCATAATCAATGCTTGGAGTTTGTCAGAATTTGTGGGGTTTTGTTTGTCCACCTGCCTCTTGAGGATTGACCACAAGTTCTCAATGGGATTAAGGTCTGGGGAGTTTGGACCCAAAATATCGATGTTTTGTTCCCAAAGCCAGTTAGTTAGCACTTTTGCCTTATGGATTATGGATTGTTCTTTTGCATTGTTCATCACCAAACTGTTCCTGGATGGTTGGGAGAAGTTACTCTCGGAGGATGTGTTGGTACCATTCTTTATTCATGGCTGTGTTCTTAGGCAAAATTGTGAGTGAGCCCACTCCCTTGGCTGAGAAGCAACCCCACACATGAATGGTCTCAGGATGCTTTACTGTTGGAATGACACAGGACTGATGGTAGCACTCACCTTGTCTTCTCCGGACAAGCTTTTTTCCAGATGCCCCTATTCAATCGGAAAGGGGATTCATCAGAGAAAATGACTTTATCCCAGTACTCAGCAGTCCAGTCCCTGTACCTTTTGCAGAATATCAGTCTGTCCCTGATACTTTTCCTAGAGATAAGTGGCTTCTTTGCTGCCCTTCTTGACACCAGGCCATCTTCCAAAAGTCTCTGCCTCACCGTGCGTGCAGATGCACTCACACCTGCCTGCTGCCATTCCTGAGCAAGCTCTGTACTGGTGGTGCCCCGATCCCGCAGCTGAATCAACTTTAGGAGACGGTCCTGGCGCTTGCTGGACTTTCTTGGGCGCCCTGAAGCCTTCTTCACAACAATTGAACCACTCTCCTTTAAGTTCTTGATGATCTGATAAATGGTTGATTTAGGTGCAATCTTACTGGCAGCAATATCCTTGCCTGTGAAGCCTTTTTTGTGCAAAGCAATGATGACGGCACGTGTTTCCTTGCAGGTAACCATGGTTGACAGAGGAAGAACAATGATCCAAAGCACCACCCTCCTTTTGAAGCTTCCAGTCTGTTATTCGAACTCAATCAACATGACAGAGTGATCTCCAGCCTTGTCCTCGTCAACACTCACACCTGTGTTAAAGAGAGAATCACTGACATGATGATGTCAGGTGGTGGCAGGGCTGAAATGCAGTGGACATTTTTTGGGGGGGATTCAGTTCATTTGCATGGCAAAGAGGGACTTTGCAATTAATTGCAATTCATCTGATCACTCTTCATAATATTCTGGAGTATATGCAAATTGCCACAATACAAATTGATGCAGAAGACTTTGTGAAAATGTATATTTGTGTAATTCTTAAAACTTTTGGCCACGACTGTATATTGTAGTATATCCAATAGTATATTGTTCCAAACAATATTTAAAAAAATAAAAATAATAAATCAAAAAGGGTAATTTTGAGATTTTAATATTAATAATATTTATGTGGAATAAATTAACATGAAAATGTGTATTTCAGAATATAGACATACTCCAGATTTGAAAAGACACTATTGGGAGTATAATGACAATGTGTTGTCTGTATCATGTATGGTTCACTGATCATTGGGTCTTACAGTAAGCAGGATTGTATAGGTCTAAAAAGAGCCTAAATTGGCCACGATTTTCCAAAAAATGGTTTGTGATTCAAATGTACAAAGCATGTCAAAAAGATTTTCTTACAAGTAAGTTTCTATGTGAGAATAATCTGAGATACAAAATATATTTTCTGCTCCAGCTGGCGTGGAACCAACTTTATCTATTTAGGGTAAATCTTATTATCACGGGTAGAATCTGACCTGAAAAATAAAATCACATTGCTATGGCATACTGTATACGCCGATAATTTTTACATTTTGTATAATTGACAGTGGGATTTTTTTTAAATGAAGAGTTACACTGTATCTTTGTCCCAGATGGGTAACAAGAATTGGAATATTCCCTCATTGTTGCATTGAATATTATCATAGATTTTTTTGTCTGGAAATCGCTGGCATTTAGCAGAGGGAGCATCTCCTACTGCTTGTACTGTGTGTGTTCGTGCGTGCATGTGAGCAGCCTGGTATAATAGACTAGACGTAACATAGTAAACGTAAATCTGGGACACTAAAATTAGTATGGTGTGGCTACAGATGGTTACTTAAGAAAGTAGAGTGGTTGGTTCGGGTGACTTGGTAGGCATATACAACGAATGTCTAGCAACCCAAAAGTTGTGGGTTCAAATCTCATCACGGACAACTTTAGCATTTTGCCTAATTAGCAACTTTTCAACTACTTACTACTTTTTAGCTACACTACATGACAAAATGTATGTGGCCACCTGCACGTGGAACATCTCACTCCAGAATCATGGGCATTAATATGGAGTTGGTCCCCCCTTTGCTTCCATTATTCCTCCTCCAGCAAACTGTACAGTTGGTACTATGCACTGGGGCATGTAGCGTTCTCCTGGCCTCCGCCAAACCCAGGTCGCCCGTTTGGACTGCCAGAGGGTGAAGCGTGATTCATCACGCCAAAGAACAAGTTTCCACTGCTCCAGAGTCCAATGGCGGTGAGCTTTACACCACTCCAGCCGACGCTTGGCATTGCGCATGGTGATCTCAGGCTTGTATGCGGCTCGGTAGTGAGTGTTGTAACTTCAGCACTCGGAGGTCCTGTTCTGTGGCCTACCACTTCGTAGATGAGCCGTTGTTGCTCCTAGATGTTTCCACTTCACAATAACAGCACTTACAGTTGACTGGGGCAGCTCTAGCAGGGCAGAAATTAAACAAACCGACTGGTTGGAAAGGTAACATCCTATGACAGTGCCACGTTGAAAGTCACTTCAGTAAGTCTATTCTACTGCCAATGTTTGTCTATGGAAATGGCATATCTGTGTGCACGATTCTATACCCCCGTCAGCAACAGGTGTGGCTGAAATAGCTGAATCCACTCATTTGAAGGGGTGTCCACATACATTTGTATATATAATTTAGTTTGCATCTACTTAACATGTTAGCAAACCCTTCCCTTAATCCTAACCTTAACCCTTTAACCTAACTCCTAAATGTAACTCTAACCCTTAACCCTTAACCCGAACCCTATCCCATGCCCTAGCTAAGGTTAGCCATCTAGCTAGAATTTGTAAAATATTGTAAGCTTAGCAAATGTGTTAAATATAATACAAATTGCCATTTGTAATATATATGAAATGGGTGAAGGACATTTACAAGTTAAAACCAACCACACGTAACCTAATATATCACACTAAATAGTGTTCTCGGATTTAATAACAGAATAATACGAAATGCTCTGAGACCAGGTTAATTTGAGAGAGAAAGACGAGAAAGACTTCTGTATGTGTAATGTTTACTGTTAATTTTTGTTGTTTTTCACTTTATATATTCACTTTGTATGTCTACCTCACTTGCTTTGGCAATGTTAACACATGTTTCCCATGCCAATAAAGCCCTTGAATTGAATTGAATTGAATTGAAAGAGATAAATATTGAGAGAGGGCAGGAGAGACACATAAAAACATCTCCCTCCATCCAGGTTCCATTTCATATGTTATGGGGGTGCCGTCCCTCTATACAACAGTGTCTGTCTTCCAATCCAAGGCACTAAATGAGGCCTGATGTTTCGAGTTTTCTCTAAACACTTTTCTGACCACAAGCATGACATCCATTTGGCTTCTCCTTTTACTGAAGAACCACGGGTTGATACTTTCTCACCCGCAGCCAAACCATCTCGCCCAAACTGAGACAGAGTGAGAGGCTACAGCAATCTACGCACGCCCCCATACCCCTGACCCCTTTTCTCAGCCAACTCTGTCGAGATCCCCTACTGACGTGTGCAGGGTGGCATGAGGCGACCTCTGACCCCATTACTTTCACATCATTGCATCGAAAGCCTCAACAGAGCTAGTGAAAAGAAGTCCATCCACTGGTGTTTCATTTTTTGGGTTTTCCCCCTTCCAGCAGTGTTCATATCCTACAGACTTATCCCACAACCCTGCAGATATTGTCACACCTGTTGTGTGTCTCGCTGTCTTTTTTTCTATCAAAGCTGTGTGTCTCTAGCTGAGTAGGGTGTTGGCTGAGTAGTTGTCTGTGGTTGATGCTGTACTTATAGCAGTGGTTATGGTTGTGGTCTGGAAGGATACTATACTGCATGTTCATATCTCACTTGAGACACACAAACATATAGTCTACACAAAAACATGACAACCAAAACACATATGCCAAAATACACATCTCTCACTCTCTTTCTCTCTCTTTCGTTCTCCCTCGTTCTCTCTCTCTCTCTCTTTATGACTCTCTCTCTCTCCCGTTGTCTCTCTTATTTTCTCTCCATGACTATCTCTCTCGATCTCTTTATGAACCTCTCTCTCTCTTTTGTTCTCTCTCTCTCTTTTGTTCTCTCTCTCTCTCTCTTCTCTCTCTCTCTCTCTTTTGTTCTCTCTCTTTTTTGTTCTCTCTCTCTTGCTCTCTCTCTCTCAGTCTGTCTTTCTCTTGTTCTCTGTCTCTTTTGTTCTCTCTCTCTCGTTCTCTCTCTTTCATGATTTCTCTTTCTCCTTCTCTCTCTATTTCTTTTCTCTCTCTGACACACGCACACACACACACACGGCATAAATCTCTGCTCATGAGAGGTGTGGCGGCGTCTCATCCGCCAGGTATCTTGCTGCTGCTGCTGCTGCTGCTGCTGTTGCTGAGCGCTAATTAACCACAGAGCCATGCTGAGACACTTGATATTCCTCAGGTTGAAAAGAGAGAGGGAGGGGAGGAAGAGACAAGGGGAGAGAGGGAAGGGGGAGATAGGGAGGGAGGGGGAGATGGAAAGGAAAGAGGGAGAGAGTGGTGAGAGGGAAGGAGAGAAATAAAATAAACAGTCCCCCTCTCTTACCCACCACAGACTAGTCCCTCCCTCCTCCTCCCCCCCTCTCACCCACCAGACTAGTCCCTCCCTCCTCCTCCCCACTCTTACCCACCACAGACTAGTCCCTCCCTCCTCCTCCCCCTCTCACCCACCAGACTAGTCCCTCCCTCCTCCTCCCCTCTCTTACCCACCACAGACTAGTCCCTCCCTCCTCCTCCTCCCCCCCTCTCACCCACCACAGACTAGTCGCTCCCTCCTCCTCCCCCTCTCACCCACCAGACTAGCCGCTCCCTCCTCCTCCTCCCCCCACTCTCACCCACCACAGACTAGTCGCTCCCTCCTCCCCCCCCTCTCACCCACCAGACTAGCCGCTCCCTCCTCCTCCTCCCCCTCTCACCCACTAGACTAGCCGCTCCCTCCTCCTCCTCCCCCCCTCTCACCCGCCAGACTAGTCCCTCCCTCCTCCCCCCTCTCTTACCCACCACAGACTAGTCCCTCCCTGCTCCTCATCCCCCTCATTCACCCACCACAGACTAGTCCCTCCCTCCTCCTCCTCCCCCACTCTCACCCACCACAGACTAGTCGCTCCCTCCTCCTCCCCCTCTCACCCACCAGACTAGCCGCTCCCCCTCCTCCCTCCTCCCCCTCTCACTCACCAGACTAGCCGCTCCCTCCTCCTCCTCCCCCCCTCTCACCCACCAGACTAGTTCCTCCCTCCTCCCCCTCTCTTACCCACCACAGACTAGTCCCTCCCTGCTCCTCATCCCCCTCACTCACCCACCACAGACTAGTCCCTCCCTCCTCCTCCTCCCCCTCTCACCCACCAGACTAGCTGCTCCCTCCTCCTCCCCTCCCCCTCTCACCCACCACAGATTAGCCCCTCCCTCCTCCCCCACACGCTCTTACCCACCAGACTAGCCCCTCCCTCCACTCCCCTCTCACCCACCACAGACTAGCCCCTCCCCTCCTCCTCCTCCTCTCTCACCCATCAGACTAGCCGCTCCCTCCTCCTCCCCCTCTCTCACCCACCACAGACTAGCCCCTCGCTCCTCCCCCACCCTCTCTTACCTACCTGACTAGCCCCTCCCTCCTCCCTCCCCCCCTCTCACCCACCACAAAGTAGCCCCTCCTCCTCCCCTCTCTTACCCACCCCAGACTAGCCCCTCCCTCCTCCTACCCTCTCTTACCCACCTGATTAGGCCCTCCCTCCACCCCCCCTCTCACCCACCACAGACTAGCCCCTCCCTCCTCCCCCTCACTCACACACCACAGACCAGCCCCTCCCTCCTCCTCCCCCTCTCTCACCCATCACAGACAAGCACCTCCCTCCTCCTCCCCCCCTCACTCACCCACCACAGACCAGCCCCTCCCTCCTCCCCTCACTCACCCACCACAGACCAGCCCCTCCCTCCTCCCCCTCACTCACCCACCACAGACTAGCCCCTCCCTCCTCCCCCCCCACAGACTCACCAGACACAGACTAGTTCTGCTCCCTCCTGAGCACCCCCTCTCACCCACCAGATCAAGCCGCTCCCCCTCCTCCTCCTCCCCCCAAAGCTTCCATCACCAGACATGAGATCTCTCCCTCCTCAGCTCCTGCATCCCCCTCTCACCCATCAGACTAGTTCCTCCAATGATTCCTCCCCCTCTCTTGAGAACCCACCACAGACTAGTCCCTCCCTCCAAGCCTCCTCATCCCCCTCACTCACCCACCACAGACTAGTCCCTCCCTCCTCCACACGAACCCCCTCTCACCCACCAGACTAGCAGCTCCCTCCTCCTCCCCTCCCCATTTTCTCAAGACCCACCACAGATTAGCCCCTCCCTAGAGTCTCCCCAAAAGTCCTCTTATCCCACCAGACTAGCCCCTCCCTGAAAAGTCCCCTCTCACCCCACCAGCAGAGAGAGCCCCTCCCCCTCCTTCCTCCTGTTGATCACCCATCAGACTAGTCTGTGTGCTCCCTCCTCCTCCTCTCTCACCCACCACAGACTAGAGTCTGTGTGCTAGGTTCCCCACCCTCCTCTTACCTACCTGATAGCCCCTCCCTCCAGTCCCCCTCTCACCCACCACAAAGTAGAGTCCCCTCCTCCTGAAAAGTCCTCTTGATCCCACCCCAGACTAGAGTCCCTCCCTCCTCCTACCCTCCTCTTACCCACCTGATTAGGCCCTCCCTCCAGTCCCCCTCTCACCCACCACAGACTGAAAAGCCCCTCCCTTCTGAAAAGTCCCCCTCACTCAGACACACCACAGACCAGCCCCTCCCTCCTAGGTTCCCCCTCTCTCACCCATCACAGACAAGCACCTCCCTCCTCCTCCCCCTCATCACCCACCACAGACCAGCCCCTCCCTCCTCCCCTCACTCACCCACCACAGACCAGTCTGTCCCTCCTTCCCCCTCTCTCACCCACCACAGACTAGCCCCTCCCTCCCTCCTCCCCCTCACTCACCCACCACAGACCAGAGTCCCTCCTCCCCCCTCTCTCACCCACCACAGACTAGCTCAGACACATCACTTAGTTCTGCTGAAACAAGTCACACCAGGGTTGAGCACTCTCATACTGTAGCTCCAAGTTTCTGAGACAATCAATGGAGAGATCTCCCATTGTCTGTGGAGAATCTCCTCCAAAGCTTCCATAGCCAGGCATGAGATCTCTCCATGGATTGTCTCAGAAACTCAGCTATGCGATGCATCCATTGATTGTCTCAAAAAATCAGAGCCATGAAATCTTTCCAATGATTGTCTCAGAAACTCAGCTACGAGAAGAGGCTATGAGAAGGTTATTTAAACCAGAAGCTCTATATAGAGATCAACGTTCTACTAACCTCCAAGCCTGGTTCCAAGGATGCACACACATGCAAGTGCAGACACTGACACACCGTACACACACACATGCAGACACAAACACACACAAACTGTTGATCAGAGAGAGAGCAGACATGCAGACACAAACTGTGTGACACTGAAAAGTCCACACACATGCAGACACAAAGTCTGTGTGATAGGTTCTGAAAAGTCCTGTTGACAGACACACACACACGAACACACCCTCAAGGGATAATCTGTATTTTGAGCTGAGAGAGAGAGAGAGAGGCAGAGACCCACTGAGACAGAGAACCTCGTCAAGACATCAGCATTTTGCAGATCAAGACAACAAAATGGCTGACACAGTGTGAAAAGAGGGAGCAGGAGAATGAAGAGCAGCGGCGAGTGAGACAGAGAGAGGAGTAGAGAGAGGAGTAGAGTCTGTGTGATAGGTTCTGAAAAGTCCTGTTGATCAGAGAGAGAGCAGAGAGAGGAGTAGAGTCTGTGTGATAGGTTCTGAAAAGTCCTGTTGATCAGAGAGAGAGCAGAGAGAGGAGTAGAGTCTGTGTGATAGGTTCTGAAAAGTCCTGTTGATCAGAGAGAGAGCAGAGAGAGGAGTAGAGTCTGTGTGATAGGTTCTGAAAAGTCCTGTTGATCAGAGAGAGAGCAGAGAGAGGAGTAGAGTCTGTGTGATAGGTTCTGAAAAGTCCTGTTGATCAGAGAGAGAGCAGAGAGAGGAGTAGAGTCTGTGTGATAGGTTCTGAAAAGTCCTGTTGATCAGAGAGAGAGCAGAGAGAGGAGAAAGGCAAGTGTGTGTGTGTGTGTGTGTGTGTGTGTGTGTGTGTGTGTGTGTGTGTGTGTGTGTGTGTGTGTGTGTGTGTGTGTGTGTGTGTGTGTGTGTGTGTGTGAGGGGTATTACTGAATTGTGTGTGAGCTATAGAACAAAGAGACCCGCTCCATCACATCAATGACACTTAGTGTCTGGCACTGTATTACCTTTGCAGACCCCTTACCTATCATCATACACACACACGCATGCACACACAGACACACACACAGACACACACACAGACACACACACACACACACACACACATACACACACACACACACATCCTGTATGGGCCATTATCCAGCGTAGGCCTCATCATAGGACAGTTTACGGTGCCAATCACAACCAGAGAAGAAGAATGGATGTGTAACATTATTGCAGAACTGTCTGCCCTTTCATTGGCTAACTACCTCTCTCCTCCCACATACCCGCCTCTTCCTCCCTCTCCCTCTCCCTCTCTCTCTATCAATTCAATTCAATTCAAAGGGATTTATTGGCATGGGAAACATATGTTTACATTGCCATAGCAAATCAAATAGATTATAAACAAAAGTGAAATAAACAATAAAAAGTGAACAGTAAATATTACACAAGTTCCAAAAGAATAAAGACATTTCAAATGTCATTATGTCTATATACAGTGATGTAATGATGTGCAAATAGTTAAAGTACAAAAGGGAAAATAAATAAACATTAATATGGGTTGTATTTACAATGGTGTTTGTTCTTCACTGGTTGACCTTTTCTAGTGGCAACAGGTCACAGATCTTGGTGCTGTGATGTCACACTGTGGTTTCTCTCTCTGTCTCTGACACCAACCTCTTCTTAATGCTTGTTCTCGCTCGTCACCCAACCCCCCTCCTTTCTCTCACACTTTGTTTTTCACATTCATCCCTGCTGTCTATTCCCCAGCCTATGAAGGGGGGGGAGTAGCAGGGATTGCTGGTTCAATTATGACCAACAAGTTTTAAGTGCTGCAGACTGAAAGCGTGGAGCAGAGGTTTCGAGGAACTAGCTGTTTAGGGTGACGATTGTTTTCTAAACGAGATCTGTCATTGATGAATATGAATTGGAACCTCTGCAGCTGAGAGGAGGAACGCTGTAACCTGTTCCGATCTGAACTAGTGTGTGAGTATTAGTGTGTTGGTTAGTGAGTGCCTGAAGCTGTTTTGGTAGCAGCGCACAATACCTTTTTGGCCGTGCCCGGGGACTCTGACTCACTCTGACTCACTCACTCTCCCTCCCTCCCTCCCTCCCCTCCCTCCCTCCCTCCCTCCCTCCCTCCCTCCCTCCCTCCCTCCCTCCCTCCCTCCCTCCCTCCCTCCCTCCCTCCCTCCCTCCCTCCCTCCCGTTCCAAGGAAACATCTAAAAGGAACTCATACCTAGTGGTATGGGACAATGGCCTTGTGTCTATTTTTGAGGTGAAACACCGCTCTACAGACAAAGAAGGCCAGCAACCCATTCAGATGCAGACAGACAGTCATTCTGCACTGCATAATAGGAGAATTCCTGGCTACAATGCTGTGTGTATTGTCATTCATTGCAGAGCAAGGAGACATGAACTATACAAATATTTGGATGAAACACAAACTACTGCATATTGTAGTAATGTCTTGTAGTTATTTAAGTGTGATTTCATGAATTTTGACTTAGTTGTTTTACCGCAAAAAATGCGTAACTCATGATAACTGTATGCAATTACCAATACAAATATTTAGGCAGCTTTGTTTATCAGATGGAAGTTAAAAACATGAATAAACATTCCTCTGACCTTCTAACTACCCAGATACCACCACTTATACGATGGAGAGCTGATATCAAGCTGTCAACATGTGCTCATGACGTTCCTCAGCACCTTGAGAGCTTTCAGGCATAAGACGTGACGACGCCCCCATTGCAAAAAGCGGAGGGCATCAATTCCATGTCCCCTGGATGCAATAAAACGTCATCTCTCTTTTCCAGAGGGTCATGTGACAAGTAGCCTTTCAGCAACACCAACAGCCAGCCAGACAGGGAGCTAGTCACACAGCCAGACAGGCATCCAGACAGGCAGCCAGACAGGCAGCCAGACAGGCAGCCAGACAGGCAGCCAGACAGGCAGCCAGACAGGCAGGATGTGTGGGAGAAAGAGAGAAGAGAAGTACGCTCCATCTCAAGGAAACATAAGCACCGTCATTACTTTTTCATGAGCCAGGCGGCAATTAGAATGAAGATATTGAGAGATGGAGGGGAGAGAGAAATGAACACACAGACACAGAGACAAACACAAACGAAAGCACATACACGCACACAAACAAACGCACACAAGCAGGCACCCACCCACACGCACAGAGACAAACACAAATGAACGAACACACACACACACACACACAAACACAAACAGGCACCCACACACACACTTTAAGAAGTGTAGCTACCAGTTGCTGGCAGAATCGTGTGTGTGTGTGTGTGTGTGTGTGTGTGTGTGTGTGTGTGTGTGTGTGTGTGTGTGTGTGTGTGTGTGTGTGCGTGTGTGTGTGTGTGTCTGCCAAATTCATTTTGACAGATGTTTAGGGCTTTGCAAGCATTGAGGTCTAAATACCGATGTGTGGGTTCATTACAAACCTGTCAAATAATATTCCCCTGTAAGTCCTATTGTGGGGCTCTTAATGTGGTAATTTCAAAATCAAATTCCATTTTCATAACTTATTATGATTATGGAATGCAAATATGAAATAATGGTCATTTTAATGCTAAGGTTCATTCCCGATTCGAGTTAGCAGCACTACACTGTCCGGAAAAAAGCCTTAGTTCGAGTGAGGATAAATACACCCCTAAAACGCCCACACACCACAATAGAGAGAGAGAGCTAGCGAGAGAGAGAGAGCGAGAACGAGAGAGAGCGAGGGAGAGCGAGAGAGAGAGCGAGAGCGAGAGAGAGCGAGGGAGGGAGAGCGAGAGAGAGCGAGGGAGAGCGAGAGAGAGAGACTGCGCGAGAGAGAGAGAAAGAGAGAAGCAATTCAGATTAAATTGGCTGCCGTAAATGACACTCGATTACCATCTTAAATATACTGTCAAAAAGCAATTTGCGTCGCACATGCCAGAGGCCTGAAATTTGCACCTTATTAAGAGGCCTGGGCTATCATTTAGGATCTTGTTTCCCCGTCCTTACCTACCATTTACCCACAAACCTCCTCTCTAACTTTGCACCTGGTTTACGGCGGCCATCTTAGCCCGGTGTGATTGTGGGGGGTAAAGGGAGGGAAAGGGGGGAGAGAGAAAGGCCTGTATTCTGAGTAATAATGAATGCAGGAAGGAAGTTTAGTTTAGGATGGATTCATCCATTTATCGTCCTTCTTTCCAATCTTCCACAATGCAATCTCACAGAAGGCTATGTCAAAATGAGGAGGTAACAGCAGCCTAACAGCTTGCAGGTTATACTTGAAATTGATGAGGGAGCTTTACAATTATCAATGTCTTAGACCAACTAAAACCTCCCCAAAAATGCAATAAGTTCAAATGGGGAAAAATGAAGATGATTGGTAAACCAATTCAGTCTTTCGTTTGTTATGTTCTTTTTCCTCGGGTGCCATAAAAGCAACATTAGCAATAGCAACAAACCTCCTTCCACTGACACCTAAAATATGACCAGGCTCTTGAGCCTTTATTGGCTTATAAACCTCGTTACTTGGGACTAAGAAGGTGTTATTCACATCAGCTCTTACCACAGCACCACACCGCTACCCCACGTTAACCATACAAATCGGCATTTCTGTCACCGTTCCTTAGTTTGTGAAAACATCCTGAGGTGCCAAACACATCGGATAAATGGTGCGTGTGAATCCCAAATGCTACCCTATTTCCGATTTAGTGCACTACTTTAGACCAGAACCCTATTCCCGATTTAGTGAACTACTTTAGACCAGAACCCTATTCCCGATTTAGTGCACTACTTTTGACCAAAAGTAGAGTTTTATATACAGAATAGGGTGCCATTTGGGACTCATCTTACTGTATCATAAATAGCACATAGGAGACCACGAAAATCTATCTGAGGCACAGAAGTAATAAACCCACGTAATATTGTTCTTGCCATTACGAGTTTGCAATTTCCAACAATGTTCGGGATCGAAAATATGATTAATGATTACTGAGAAAAAAGGCAGTAGGGCATAGATATCGGAGGTGAGCAATGCGTTTAATTTTGCAGACCTTGTAACGCTCGCAACACTCATTACCGTTGTCATTACCATCGTCTCGTTCCACCCGGCGCACTTCCTATGGTGAATTATTGATCTCCACAATATGGTCACGAGCACTGTCATACAAAACACCTCTCACCCTCCTCTACCCCCTCCATTTCTCTCTCCCCCCTCCATCTCTCTCTCCTATCCTCCCTCCATCTCTCTCTCCTATCCTCCCTCCATCTCTCTCTCCTATCCTCCCTCCATCTCTCTCTCTCTCATATCCTCCACCCTCCATCTCTCTCACCTATCCTCCCTCCATTTCTCTCTCCCCCTCCATCTCTCTCTCCTATCCTCCCTCCATCTCTCTCTCCTATCCTCCCTCCATCTCTCTCACCTATCCTCCCTCCATCTCTCTCTCATATCCTCCACCCTCCATGTCTCTCTCCTCTCCTCCCTCCATCTCTCTCTCCTATCCTCCCTCCATCTCTCTCACCTATCCTCCCTCAATCTCTCTCACCTATCCTCCCTCCATCTCTCTCTCCTATCCTCCCCCCATCTCTCTCCTATCCTCCCTCCATCTCTCTCACCTATCCTCCATCTCTCTCTCATATCCTCCAACCTCCATGTCTCTCTCCTCTCCTCCCTCCATCTTTCTCTCCTATCCTCCCTCCATCTCCCTCTCCTATCCTCCACTCCATCTCTCTCTCATATCCTCCACCCTCCCTCTCCTCTCCCCTCATCTCCTCCACTCCATCTCTCTCATCTCCTCCACTCCATCTCTCTCATCTCATCCCTTCATCTCTATCTCATCTCCTCCCTCCATCTCTCTCCCCCTCCCTCCATCTCTCTCCTCCCTCCATCTCTATCTACTCCCTCCATCTCTCTCTCCTCTCCTCCCTCCATCTCACTCTCATCTCCTCCACTCCATATCACTCTCATCTCCTCCATCTCACTCTCATCTTCTCCACTCCATCTCACTCTCATCTCCTCCACTCCATCTCTCTCATCTCCTCCCTTCATCAATCTCTCATCTCCTCCCTCCATCTCTCTCCTATCCTCCCTCCATCTCCCTCTCATCTCCTCCCTCCATCTCTCTCCTATCCTCCCTCCATCTCCCTCTCATCTCCTCCCTCCATCTCTCTCTCGTATCCTCCACCCTTCATCTCTTTCATCTCCTCCACTCATCAAACTCTCATCTCCTCCCTCCATCTCTCTCTCCTATCCTCCCTCCATCTCGCTCTCATCTCCTCCCTTTGTCTTTCTCTCCTATCCTCCCTCCATGTCTCTCTACTCTCCTTCCTCCATCTCTCTCTCATCTCCTCCACTCCATCTCTCTCTTGTATCCTCCACCCTTCATCTCGCTCATCTCCTCCACTCCATCTCTCTCATCTCCTCTCTTCATCAATCTCTCATCTCTTCCACTCCATCTCTCTCTCCTATCCTCCCTCCACCTCTTTCTCATCTCCTCCCTCCGTCTTTCTCTCCTATCCTCCCTCCATGTCTCTCTACTCTCCTTACTCCATCTCTCTCATCTCTTCCACTCCATCTCTCTCTACTATCCTCCCTCCACCTCTTTCTCATCTCCTCCACCCATCTCTCTCATCACTTCCCTCCATCTCTCTCTCCTATCCTCCACTCCATCTCTCTCATATACCTCCCTTAATCTCCCTTTCCTCTCCTCCATCTGTCTCTCCTATGCAATGTGAGTGTGTGTGTCCACTAATGCCTCTCAAGCATGTTGTCATACTTTAGAAGTCCCTGAGTCCATAAAGGCATGGACAATCCTTGACTGTGAGGCATGAATGTATTGTAAGGTAAGGGAAAACAGAGTAAGGTAAGGTAGGGTAGGGTTGGGTAAGGTAGGGTAGGCGTGGGAAAGGTGAGGTAGGGTAATGTAGGGTAGGGTAGGTAGAGTAGGGTGGTGTATGAGTAGGGTAGGGTAAGGTAGGGTAACGTTGGATAAGGTAAGATAGAGTAGGATAGGATTGGATAGCATAGGATAGGGTAGGGTAGGGTAGGGTAAGGTAGAGTAGGGAAGGGTAGGGTAGGGTAGGGTAGGGTTGGGTAGGTAGAGTAGGGTAGTATAAGAGTAGGGTAAGGTATGGTAAGGTAGGATAAGGTAAGGTAGAGTTGGATAGGGTAGGTAAAGGTAGGGTAGGGTAGATTAGGGTAAGGTAAGGTAAGGTAAGGTAATGTAAGGTAAGGTAAGGTAGGGTAGGGAAGTTTAGGGTAAGGTAATGTAAGGTAAGGTAGGGAAAGGTAGGGTAGGGTAGGGCAAGCAAGGCAAGGCAATGCAGGGCAGGGTAGGTTAGGGGAAGGTAAGGAATGGTAGGGTAGGGTAGGGTAAGGTAGGGTGGGGTAGGGTGGGGTATGGTAAGGTAAAGTGAAGGTAGAGTAGGATGGGATAGGTTAAGGTAAGGTAAGTAAGGTAGGGTAAAGTTAGGTAAAGTAGGGTGAGGTAAGGCAGGGTAGGTAGGCAGGGATAAGGTAATGTAAGGTAGGGTAAGGTAAGGTAAGTAAGGTAGGTTGAGGTAAGGTAAGGTAAATAAGGTAGGGTAAGGTAAGGTAGGTTGAGGTAAGGTAAGGTAAGTAAGGTAGGGTGGGTAAGGTAGGGAAAGGGTAGGGTAAAGTAGGGTAGGGTTAAGTAGAGTGAGGTAGGGTAGTGTAAGGTAGGGTGGGGCAGGGTAGGGTAAGGTAGGTAAGGTAGAGTAAGGTAAGGTAGGGTAGGGTAGGGTTAAGGTAAGGTAGGGTAGGGTAAGGTAGGGTAGGGTGAGGTAAGGTAAGTAAGGTAGGGTAAGGTAAGTAAGGTATGGTAGGGTAGGTAAGGTAGGGTAAGGTAAGGTAGGGTAGGGTAGGGTAGGGTAGCGTAGGGTAGGGTAAGGTAAGGTAAGTAAGGTAGGGTAAGGTAAGTAAGGTAGGGTAAAGTAAGGTAAGGTAAGGTAATGTAGGGTAAGGTAAGTAAGGTAAGTAAGACAGGGTAAGGTAGGGTCAGTAATGTAGGGTAAAGTAAGATAAGTAAGGTAGGGTAGGGAAAGGTAGGGTAGGGTAAGGTAGGGTTAAATAAGGTAGGGTAGGGTAAGTAAGTTAGAGTAAGTAAGTAAGGTAAGTAAGGTAGGATAGGTAAGGTAGGGTAGGGAAGGGTAGAGATAAAGTAGGGTAAAGTAGGGTTGGGTAAGGTGGGGAAAGGTAGGGTAAAGTAAGGTAGGGTAAGTAAGGTAGAGAAAAAGTAAGGTAAGTAAGGTAGGGTAAGGTAGGGTAGGGTAAGGTAGGGTAAGATAAAGTAGGGTGGGGTAGGGTAGGGTAAGTTGGGGTGAGGTAGGGTAGGGTAAAGTAGGGTGGGGTAGGGTGAGGTATGGTAAGGAAGGGTAAGGTAAGGGAAAGTAGGGTAAGGTAGGGTAAGGTAAGGTAGGGTAAGGTAAAGTAGGGTAAGGTAGGGTAGGTAGGGTAAGGTAGGGTAGGGTAGAGTAGGGTAAGGCAGGGTAAGGTAGAGTAAAGTATGGTTGGGGTGGGGTAAAGTAGGGTAGGGAGGGTAGGGTAAGGTAAGGTAAAGTAGGGTAAGGTAGGGTAAGGTAAAGTAGGGTGGGGTAAGTAAGGTAGGGTAAGGTAAGTAAGGTCGGGTAGGGTAAGGTAAGGTAAGTAAGGTAGGTTAAGGTAAGGTAGGGTGGGGTAAGGTAAGTAAGGTAGGGTAGGGTAGGTAAGGTAGGGTAGGGTAGGGTAGGGTAGGTAGGGTAGGGTAAGGTAGGTAAGGTAGGGTAAGGTAAGGAAGGTAGGGTAAGGTAAGGTAGGTAAGGTAGGGTAAGGTAAGTAAGGTAGGGTAAGGTAGGGTAGGTAAGGTAGGGTAAGTAAGGTAAGTAAGGTAGGCTAAGGTAAGGTAGGGTAGGGTAGGGTAGGGTAAGGTAGGATAAGGTAGGGTGAGGTAAGGTAGGGTAAGGTAGGGTAGGTAAAGTAGGGTGGGGTAGGGTAAGGGAAAACAGAGTAAGGTAAGGTAGGGTAGGGTTGGGTAATGTAGGGTAGGGTAGGTAGAGTAGGGTGGTGTATGAGCAGGGTAGGTTAAGGTAGGGTAGAGTAGGGAAAGGTAGGGTTAGGTAAACTTTAGAAGTCCCTGAGCCCATAAAGGCATGGACAATCCTTGACTGTACACTACTCCCTCATCCTTTATCCGTACCCTACTCCCTCATCCTTTATCCATACACTACTCCCTCATCCTTTATCCGTGCACTACTCCCTCATCCTTTATCCGTACACTTCTTCCTCATCCTTTATCCATACACTACTCCCTCATCCTTTACCTGTACACGACTTCCTCATCCTTTATCCGTACACTACTTCCTCATCCTTTATCCATACACTACTCCCTCATCCTTTACCTGTACACTACACTACTTCCTCATTCTTTATCCGTACTCCCTCATCCTTAACTACTCCCTCATCCTTTACCTCATCCTTTATCCATACACTTCCTCATCCTTTATCCATCCTTTACACTACTCCCTCATCCTTTACCTGTACACGACTTCCTCATCCTTTATCCGTACACTACTTCCTCATCCTTTATCCATACACTACTCCCTCATCCTTTACCTGTACACTACACTACTTCCTCATTCTTTATCCGTACACTACTTCCTCATCCTTTATCCGTACACTACTTCCTCATCCTTTATCCGTACACAACTCCCTCATCCTTTACCTGTACACTACTTCCTCATCATTTCCCCGTACACTACTCCCTCTACTCCCTCATCCTTTATCCGTACACTACTTCCTCATCCTTTATCCGTACACTACTCCCTCATCCTTTATCCGTACACTACTTCCTCATCCTTTATCCGTACACTACTCCCTCTACTCCCTCATCCTTTATCCGTACACTACTCCCTCATCCTTTATCCGTACACTACTCCCTCTACTTCCTCATCCTTTATCCATACACTACTCCCTCATCCTTTATCCGTACACTACTCCCTCATCCTTTATCCGTACACTACTCCCTCATCCTTTATCCGTACACTACTCCCTCTACTTCCTCATCCTTTATCCGTACACTACTCCCTCATCCTTTATCCGTACACTACTTCCTCATCCTTTATCCGTACACTACTCCTTTAATAAGCCCTTAGTTGTAGTGTTGACTGTACCTGCTCCTATAATGTTATTATCAGCCCGCCGCTATTCGTCCATCCTTTTGCTAGTATTAGTTTATATAGCCTATGCTCTTCACCGGTAATTTCCAATGATGACTGTACAGAGAGCATATGTGATTCATCCACTAAATTAAATATGTTGAATTTGCCCTAATACACTGGAAATGCCTCCAAGCTGAAGCTTGGGCTTCCTGAGTGCATGGTACCGCCGTATGTACTGTAGGGAGAGAGTGGAGAGGGGGCCAAGGCTGTATAGTGTCAGATACTGAGGGTGACGGCATGATAACCAGAATGATTTCAGAGTATGTATGTACTGTATATAAAATGTGACATATTCATTATTATTAAGCGGTTTGTTTGGGTCCTTATATCAGACAATATACCAGGGGTATGAGGCAAAACTACGTGTTGACGTTGGTAATTAGAACAGTCATATGGCCAATATAGCACAAACCTTCAATACAGTGGAGAAAGCCTGAAGCCTTCCCTTGAGCTGTTTACTGATCGCCAGTGGTACCGAAGACCAAAATACCTTTCAGTTATGGGTGTGTCTGCATGCAAGCGTGCACAGGCTCAGGCGCATGCATGTGTGTACTGTATGTGTGCATGTGTCTGTGGGTGTGTTTGTGCGTCTGTGTGTGCGCATGTATGTTTGTGTGTGCGTGCGCGTGTGTGTGTGTGTGCGTGTGCGTGTGTGTGTGTGCGTGTGTGTGTGTGTGTGCGCGTGTGTGTGTGTGTCTGTGTGCATGTGTGCTAGGTGGAACCGAGGAGTTGGAAAGGAAATCAAATAAATGACTAACAGGTGACCCGCAGGGAAGGATAGAACCTTCTGGATCCTTCGGCATGGTACTTACTTAACCCACGTTGCTCTAACTCAAATTCAACTGGGCAAGAAGAGATAACATCTTATATTTGACAGGCAACTACGCCACTTGAAACCATTTTGAAACCTTGGAGCAGAGTTTAGATGTGGATAGCGTAGGCAGTGTACGGACTTGTGAAGAAGACGAGTTGGTAACCCTTTATATTAAGGTCCTGTAATAAACCATTTACAAACATTGTAAAGACTGGACTTACCATATATCAATCATTATTCCTACATTTGTAAATGTCAATAAACAATCTCTAAATAGTGTTTGTAAATTAATACATTTAAATTTGAATTAAACTGCCTTTTCGTCAGCGTGCTAGGCTAGCTGATAATCTTTACGGCATAAAGTGCATAGACATTTTTACTTTGTTTTTACATACTGCAATGTGTAGGCTACATTAAATAGCCACCTGCATGCACTCAATAACAAGATCCAGCTAGCCAATCATCTCTACCATATGGCCCTGTATTCCAAACCCATTCCCCTTCCTGCTCACACACACACACACACACACACACACACACACACACACACACACACACACACACACACACACACACACACACACACACACATAACACACACACATAACACACACACATAACACACACACACACACACACACACACACACACACACACACACACACACACACACACACACACACACACACACACACACACACACACACACACACACACACAGTGATCCAAATGCACAACACTAACACAACCACTACCTGCAATGTACTGTAATATACAGTAATAAAGCAGCTCAGTAAACCTTGTAAACATCACCTCTCCTTCCTTCCCCACAGAAAAACAGAACGCTGGTAATAGTCGCAATTCAACAGCTCAAATATCAGACGTATGTAGCAGGGTCTACAGTCAATCCCGGATTACAAAAAGAAAACCAGCCCGTCGCGGACATCGATGCCATTCTCCCAGACAAATTAAACAACTTTTTTGCTCGCTTTGAGGACAATACAGTGCCACTGACACGGCCCACGACCAAAACCTGCGGGCTCTCCTTCTCCGTGGCCAATGTGAGTAATTTTTTTTTTTTTTTACTTAACTAGGCACAAATTCTTATTTTCAATGACAGCCTCGGAACAGTGGGTTAACTGCCTGTTCAGGGGCAGAACGACAGATTTGTACCTTGTCAGCTCAGGGATTTGAACGTGAAACTTTTCGGTTACTAGTCCAACGCTCTAACCACTAGGCTACCCTGCCGCCCCTCACAAGGCTGTTATCAGGCTACCCTGATAACCCTCGCAAGGCTGCCAGCCCAGACGGCATCCCTAGCCGCGTCCTCAGAGCATGCGCAGACCAGCTGGCTGGTGTGTTTACGGACATATTCAATCAATCCCTATCCCAGTCTGCTGTTCCCACATGCTTCAAGAGGGCCACCATTGTTCCTGTTTCCAAGAAAGCTAAGGTAATGACTATCGCCCCTCCACTCACTTCTGTCATCATGAAGTGATTTGAAATACTAGTCAAGGATCATATCACCTCCACCCTACCTGACACCCTAGACCCACTCCAATTTTCTTACCGCCCCAATAGATCCACAGATGATGCAATCGCCATCACACTGCACACTGCCCTATCCCATCTGGACTAGTGGAATACCTATGTAAGAATGCAGTTCATTAACTACAGCTCAGCATTCAACACCATAGTACACTCCAAACTCATCATTAAGCTTATGACCTTGGCTCTCAACCCCACCCTGTGCAACTGGGTCCTGGACTTTCTGACGGGCCGCCCCCAGGTGGTGAGGGTAGGAAATAACATCTCCACCCCGCTGATCCTCAACACAGGGGCCCCACAAGGGTGCGTTCTCAGCCCTCTCCTGTACTCCCTGTTAACACATGACTGCGTGGCCATGCACACCTCCAACTCATTCATCAAGTTTGCAGACGACACCACAGTGGTATTGATTACCAACAACATCGAGACGGCCTAGAGGGCGGAGGTGAGGGCCATCGGAGTGTGGTGTCAGGAAAATAACCTCACACTCAACGTCAACAAAACAAAGGAGATGATCGTGGACTTCCGGAAACAGTAGACGGAGTACCCCCCCATCCACATCGACGGGACACTAGTGGAGAAGGTGGAAAGTTCCTCGGCGTACACAATCACGGACAAACTGAAATGGTCCACCCCCACAGACAGCGTGGTGAAGAAGGCGCAACAGTTTGGCTTGTCATCTAAAACACTAACAAACTTCTACAGATGCACAATCGATAGCATCCTGTCAGACTGTATCACCGCCTGGTACGGCAACTGCACCGCCCTCACCCGTAAGGCACTCCAGAGGGTAGTGAGGTCTGCACAACGCATCACCGGGGAAACTACCTGCCCTCCAAGACACCTACAACACCTGATGTCACAGGAAGGCCAAAAAGATCATCAAGGACAACAACCACCCGAGCCACTGCCTGTTCCCCTGCTACCATCCAGAAGGTGAGGTCAGTACAGGTGCATCAAAGCTGGGACCGAGAGACTGAAAAACAGCTTCTATCTCAAGGCCATCAGACTGTTAAACAGCCATCCCTAACATAGAGAGGCTGCTGCCAACATACAGACTCAAATCTCTGGCCACTTTAATAAATGGACTTGATAAAGGTATCACTCACTTTAAATAACGACATTTTAATCATGTTTACGTATCCTACATTACTCATATGTATATACTGTATTCTACACCATCTACTGCATCTTGCCTATGCCGTTCGGCCATCGCTCATCCATATATATTGTTATGTACATAGTCTTATTAATTCCTTTACACTTGTGTGTATAAGGTAGTTGTTGTGAAATTGTTAGATTACTTGTTGGTTATTACTGCATTGTCAGAACTAGAAGCACAAGCATTTCGCTACACTCGTATTAACATCTGCTAACCATGTGTATGTGACCAATAACATTTGATTTGATTTGAGTGCCAGTCTCACTAGGTTCCAGAACATTGTCTGTTTAGGTTTAGGAGAGGCAGTTCGAATCTCCGAGCCCACATGGTGCCCTCGTTGTGCACTAAACCCTAATTGCTCCAGGGTCACTGTTGATAATTACCCTGACCGTGACCCCACGGGGTAGGGATATGGAAAAAAACACATGTCCAGTTCACAGATGTGTATTAATACACACTTACACATGTGAAAAAAGGACAAATATAAGCACCTACCAAATGAAGTTTCATTATTTTATAACTCATCTATGGCTTCCATGTCACCTATGTAAAGAGTCTGCGTGGTTGGGCGTGATCAAGGTAGACAGATGAAGTCAAATATTAGTAGTTGGTTAGAGCAAGTGGTACATAGGGCCAGGTCAAATAGGTGTACTGTTATGGTAATGATTTGATAATACTGGATGCGGAGACTCAGAACCTGTAACACCATAGAGATCCTCTTATCACTCTTATTCTGAATGTTATTGGAACACATGTAGCCAATATGGTGAAGGACTGTACTCTGAATGCAGAATGACGCAGGGGACATTCTGTATCGTGTTTAATAAAGTCCTCATCATCATGTCTCCGGAGTACTCAATACCCCTCAATGCTGCACCTCCTGTTCCTCAGAACAACACTATGAATGTTTTACATCATTTTATGCCTAGTCAAACAAACGAGGGAAAATGTCATGTTTGAATCTTTCTAATTCTTCCATAAATCCTGCCTGCCAAAGGGGCTTTGGGGATAGATCTACAGTAATGATATTAGGCCTAGGGCCATCCTGACTGCACAAAAAAAGGCCCTTCTTTCTCTAACCATCTGTCTTATAAAAGGAGCATTTTCGGTCTCCATCAGCGGCTAAAGAGTTGGACGTAATGTGCACTCACAACTTCAATCTCCCAGGCCATCGATTTCCTGGCCCTATTCTTCAACACGCGGGGCCACATTTCAACACTTTCAAAACGGGTGAATCAAAAGGGGCCACCCAGCCAGAGCCGGCTCTACTTTCTAATGGCCGCTGCCACTGCACGGACCCTCATCCAAGCTCCAATTACTCAAGCCTTTTCATTTGGAACACAACACCATCCTATATCCTTCATCCTGTCTGCTCTTTTCATTCGTTCTTTTCTTTTTTTGCTCTCTGTGTTGTTCACTCTGTCTTGTCTTTGCTTTGGCATCCTGCTGCGTTTGTCTCCTTAAGCGCGTGCTTACCACCTCTAAGCCATTTCCACAATAGGGAGGAAGGGAGGGAGGGAGAGAGAGAGAGAGAGAGAGAGAGAGAGAGAGAGAGAGAGAGAGAGAGACAGAGGGCCAATTGGAGCGCGGTTGTGCAATAAACACACATTCTCTTTTATCCTAAACTGTTACCAGGAGGGGGGGAGGCGAGGGAGGAGACAAAAGAACCTAGTCAGAGTCAGAGTCCACAATGATAGAAGCTTCATGATCCAAGGCGGAATTGGCACATGCTCGGGCATACAGTAACATTGTGTAGACACCTCCCCACGCAAGACCCTAGCTTTTATAAGAAGCTGAGCCGAGGTCAGGGAACACGTCTCTGCGAGGGAATCAATGAATAATAATAACACCAACAATAAGGATAACAACCACAGGAGCCGTAACGATGGCAGCAGACATGGAACAATCTGAGAGAGAGAGAAATAGGCACAGTTTACTGACTCAGAAAGACACAAAGCCAGCTCAGCCCCTCTCCCTACAAAGCCCTGTCTCTATCTCAGCCCCCCTACCCCCAAAACAACTACATCATCTGTCCATGGAGTGTCCAGATCAACCAGCCTCTGAGACAACAGCTTCTCTCCACACACTGGATAGACTGCAACTACAAGTGTTATGGGGAAACTCTGAGCCAGAATGACACATTAGACCAGTATATGGAACAGGGATTGGCATGGGAACATTGGAGGGGGGGGGGATGAGAGAAGACAATCCACGATTCCCGGACCGGGAATAACGGCGAAATCCACATTCATTGCAAGAACAGGAAAATGAACATTAACAACAGAAGAAGAAGAAACACTGAATGAAATGTTCAGATGTCCTGAAGTAGATACATAACAGACTCATTACAGGTTCTGTGTTGAAAGCTGTGGCTAATTCAGCGTCTTCAAGCAGCCAGCAGAATTCAATACGGATCGCAGTCCCACATGCACACTAATACCCCATTAAGATTCACACACACGTACGAATACGCACGCACGCACACACAACGCACGTACACGCATGCACACACACGTACACACATACACACGCTAGCCAAAGTAATGGCCGCCATAATGGTTGCTGTGAGCCGATCAGATCTGGTAAATACACACAGCCAGACAGACGTGTTTTAGTTGATCTCCTCCTGCACCAACTATCTGCTGCTTCTAATACATGAACGACACCACACTCCTTGGTGTGCTGCTGGAAGATGCAGGCAGATGAAATAGGCCTTCCTTAACATGGCATGTGGATGAACGGCAAACGAGATTCTACTGTACATCTGGGCCAGCGTTTTGTGTGTTATACACTAGTACAGAACAGTCCTGTGTAAATATTAGTGTGCCCCTCTCTCTGTGTGTAACTAGCCTACATGTCTCACAGTGTTTGCACTTCACTCTCATCCTGTGTGTGTGTGTGTGCGTGTGTGTGTGTGTGTGTGTGTGCGTGTGTGTGTGTGTGTGTGTGTGTGTGTGTGTGTGTGTGTTTAAGGGTCAGAGAGGATGAGTGGCAAAGCCTTGTGGGAGCACTGTCTGGCCACATCCCATGGGGAGGGAAGGAGAGAGAGACAGACAGAGAAAGACAGAAGCGCAATGCAGACGAATGACAGCCACTGCTAACACTCACAACCATGGCCGTGTTTACGTGAGGCTGTCACACCTAAGTACACACCCAAGAGTCAAATGCCAGCCCAACAACTGCAGGGCCAATGTCCTGTATCCTGTATCCACAGCTGTTCTCAGTGGTAAAACTCAGGGCCCTCCCTCTCTTTCTGCTACACCTCTGTCTCTCTGTGTGGCTGCAGGTTTATATCTCTTCTCTGTGTGGCTGCAGGTTTATATATTCTCTCTGTGTGGCTGCAGGTTTATATCTCTTCTCTCTGTGTGTCTGCAGGTTTATATATTCTTCTCTGTGTGGCTGCAGGTTTTTATATTCTCTCTGTGTGGCTGCAGGTTTATATATTCTCTCTGTGTGGCTGCAGGTTTATATCTCTTCTCTCTTTGTGGCTGCAGGTTTATATCTCTTCTCTCTGTGTGGCTGCAGGTTTATATCTTCTCTCTGTGTGTCTGCAGGTTTATATATTCTCTCTGTGTGGCTGCAGGTTTATATCTCTTCTCTCTTTGTGGCTGCAGGTTTATATCTCTTCTCTCTGTGTGGCTGCAGGTTTATATCTTCTCTCTGTGTGTCTGCAGGTTTATATATTCTCTCTGTGTGGCTGCAGGTTTATATCTTCTCTCTGTGTGGCTGCAGGTTTATATATTCTCTCTTGTGGCTGCAGGTTTATATCTCTTCTCTCTTTGTGGCTGCAGGTTTATATCTTCTCTCTGTGTGGCTGCAGGTTTATATCTCTGTGTGTCTCTCTGTGTGGCTGCAGGTTTATATCTCTTCTCTCTGTGTGGCTGCAGGTTTATATATTCTCTCTTTGTGGCTGCAGGTTTATATCTCTTCTCTCTTTGTGGCTGCAGGTTTATATCTTCTCTCTGTGTGGCTGCAGGTTTATATATTCTCTCTGTGAGTCTGCAGGTTTATATATTCTCTCTGTGTGGCTGCAGGTTTATATCTCTTCTCTCTTTGTGGCTGCAGGTTTATATCTGCAGGTTTATATATTCTCTCTGTGTGGCTGCAGGTTTTTATATCTCTTTGTGGCTGCAGGTTTATATCTCTTCTCTGTGTGGCTGCAGGTTTATATCTCTTCTCTCTGTGTGGCTGCAGGTTTATATCTCTTCTCTCTTTGTGGCTGCAGGTTTATATCTCTTCTCTCTTTGTGGCTGCAGGTTTATATCTCTTCACTCTGTGTGGCTGCAGGTTCATTTCTCTTCTCTTTGTGTGTCTTCAGGTTTTGTACCCAACTGAAGGTCACAGGCTGCAGTCACACACCCAGGCAGTCAGGCAGGGGAGCCCTCAGGCGTTTCCACTCTGCCGGGTTGTCTGGTCTGCAGTCGCTCCCACACACAGACACACACACACAGGCTCCAGGGCCAGGCAGGACAGGCAGGAGACGGATGGTTGCGGTCCAAGGTAAAGGGCCTCTCGGCTGGGTCCGAGTGGGGCTAATGCTGGGGGTGGCTGTGTGGAGGTAGTTGAAGGGATGACTGAGGTTGCAGCGAGCTAGCTAGGTGGGAGCCAGCAGAGTTTCAGATAAAAATGTATGGCCCTGCTTTGTTACATGTTACCTCTGGCGACCAACAGGATGCACGGGGACTCACAGAGAGGGAGAGGAGGAGAGGAGAGGAGAGGAGAGGAGAGGAGAGGAGAGGAGAGGAGAGGAGAGGAGAGGAGAGGAGAGGAGAGGAGAGGAGAGGAGAGGAGAGGAGAGGAGAGGAGAGGGAGAGAGGAGAGGAGAGGAGAGGAGAGGAGAGGAGAAGACCGCACCATTTTCTTGTTTTTTTTGCCAGGGCCACGCTCCAACACACAGACATCATTTACGAACCAAGCATGTGTGTTTAGTGAGTCCACCAGATCAGAGGCTGTAGGGATGACCAGGGATGTTCTCTTGATAAGTGTGTGAAATTGACCATTATATTGTTCTGCTAAGCATTCAAAATGTAACGAGTACTTTTGGGTGTCAGGGAAAATGTATGGAGTAAAAAGTGCATTATTATCTTTAGGAATGTAGTGAAGTAAAATAAAAGTTGTCAAAAATATAAAGAGTAAAGTACGCAAACCCCCCAAAACGACTTAAGTGCTTTAAAGTATTTTACTTAAGTACTTTACACCACTGTGAAAGAAGACTGCTGAAGGAAGACTGCTGAAAGAAGACTGCTGAAGGAAGACTGCTGAAAGAAGACTGCTGAAAGAAGACTACTGAAGGAAGACTGCTGAAAGAAGACTGCTGAAGGAAGACTGCTGAAAGAAGACTGCTGAAAGAAGACTGCTGAAGGAAGACTGCTGAAGGAAGACTGCTGAAAGAAGACTGTTGGAGGAAGACTGCTGAAGGAAGACTGCTGAAAGAAGACTGCTGAAGGAAGACTGCTGAAGGAAGACTGCTGAAAGAAGACTGCTGAAGGAAGACTGCTGAAAGAAGACTGCTGAAGGAAGACTGCTGAAGGAAGACTGCTGAAAGAAGACTGCTGAAAGAAGACTGCTGAAGGAAGACTGCTGAAAGAAGACTGCTGAAGGAAGACTGCTGAAAGAAGGCTGCTGAAAGAAGACTGCTGAAGGAAGACTGCTGAAGGAAGACTGCTGAAAGAAGACTGCTGGAGGAAGACTGCTGAAGGAAGACTGCTGAAAGAAGACTGCTGGAGGAAGACTGCTGAAGGAAGACTGCTGAAAGAAGACTGCTGAAGGAAGACTGCTGAAGGAAGACTGCTGAAAGAAGACTGCTGAATGAAGACTGCTGAAAGAAGACTGCTGAAGGAAGACTGCTGAAGGAAGACTGCTGAAAGAAGACTGCTGAAAGAAGACTGTTGAAGGAAGACTGCTGGAGGAAGACTGCTGAAAGAAGACTGCTGGAGGAAGACTGCTGAAGGCAGACTGCTGAAGGAAGACTGCTGAAAGAAGACTGCTGAAGGAAGACTGCTGAAAGAAGACTGCTGAAAGAAGACTTCTGAAAGAAGACTGCTGGAGGAAGACTGCTGAAGGAAGACTGCTGAAAGAAGACTGCTGAAGGAAGACTGCTGAAGGAAGACTGCTGAAAGAAGACTGCTGAAGGAAGACTGCTGAAGGAAGACTGCTGAAAGAAGACTGCTGAAGGAAGACTGCTGAAAGAAGACTGCTGAAGGAAGACTGCTGAAGGAAGACTGCTGAAGACTGCTGAAAAGACTGCTGAAAGAAGACTGCTGAAAGAAGACTGCTGAAGGAAGACTGCTGAAAGAAGACTGCTGAAAGAAGACTGCTGGAGGAAGACTGCTGAAAGAAGACTGCTGGAGGAAGACTGCTGAAGGCAGACTGCTGAAAGAAGACTGCTGAAAGAAGACTGCTGAAGGAAGACTGCTGAAAGAAGACTGCTGAAGGAAGACTGCTGAAAGAAGACTGCTGAAAGAAGACTGCTGGAGGAAGACTGCTGAAAGAAGACTGCTGGAGGAAGACTGCTGAAGGCAGACTGCTGAAGGAAGACTGCTGAAAGAAGACTGCTGAAGGAAGACTGCTGAAAGAAGACTGCTGAAAGAAGACTTCTGAAAGAAGACTGCTGGAGGAAGACTGCTGAAGGAAGACTGCTGAAAGAAGACTGCTGAAGGAAGACTGCTGAAGGAAGACTGCTGAAAGAAGACTGCTGAAGGAAGACTGCTGAAAGAAGACTGCTGAAGGAAGACTGCTGAAGGAAGACTGCTGAAAGAAGACTGCTGAAAGAAGACTGCTGAAGGAAGACTGCTGAAAGAAGACTGCTGAAGGAAGACTGCTGAAAGAAGACTGCTGGAGGAAGACTGCTGAAGGAAGACTGCTGAAAGAAGACTGCTGGAGGAAGACTGCTGAAGGAAGACTGCTGAAAGAAGACTGCTGAAGGAAGACTGCTGAAGGAAGACTGCTGAAAGAAGACTGCTGAAGGAAGACTGCTGAAAGAAGACTGCTGAAGGAAGACTGCTGAAGGAAGACTGCTGAAAGAAGACTGCTGAAAGAAGACTGCTGAAGGAAGACTGCTGAAAGAAGACTGCTGAAGGAAGACTGCTGAAAGAAGACTGCTGAAAGAAGGCTGCTGGAGGAAGACTGCTGAAAGAAGACTGCTGGAGGAAGACTGCTGAAGGAAGACTGCTGAAAGAAGACTGCTGAAAGAAGACTGCTGAAAGAAGACTGCTGAAGGAAGACTGCTGAAAGAAGACTGCTGAAGGAAGACTGCTGAAAGAAGACTGCTGAAAGAAGACTTCTGAAAGAAGACTGCTGAAGAAAGACTGCTGAAGGAAGACTGCTGAAGCCACACAGCTGTAAATAATCGATATGCTGCCATGACAGGGCATGTGATGGTTCTGAACAAAAATTGTGTCAACAGATATGTTAACTAACACGTTTCCACTGTTATGGTCTCGGACCAAAGGAGGGGCTTCATCGGGGGATGGGGGGGCAGCGACTCGGTTAAGGTTAATAGGTGACTGTCGGGGGGGCAGGGGACGAGATACACACACAAACGCACACACTCCTGCAGTGTGTCCCGTTGTACAGCCTCTGACCCTCTATCACGTAGCCTACAACCTCTCCTGCAGTTCTAGCTACTGTAGGTCGACACAGGAAGAATAGACCTGCGGAAACACTGAATGGAGCCTATATTTAAAAGGAAAATAAGTGACCAGACTACAGAACATTAGGATCACATCTGTTTGTCTAGCCCTGTGCTGAATTAGCTAGTTCACCACAGCCGAAGCAGCTTAATTGAGAAAGCAGATCATGTACAGGATAGACTGTGTGAAACATGCTCTTCAATCTCCTATAATACACTCATTACATTTAGGGATTTAGGAGATTGCAGAGAGAGAGAGAGAGAGAGAGAGAGAGAGAGAGAGAGAGAGAGAGAGAGAGAGAGAGAGAGAGAGAGAGAGAGAGAGAGAGAGAATGTAAGTGTGTGTGTAGTTCGTGCACTAATACAGCCCAGTACACGTACAGGAGGATCAGGCCACCACTAAGTCAGTTCCAGCCGCAGCTTTTAACAGAAACAGGGTCAATGCTGTCTAAAGCCCTGTGCTTTAACAGACTCCTGAGTTATGCAACAGCAAGCTAGGCAAATCCCCCAAAACACACTCAAATCCCTTGCCGTGTCATTAGCTCCAGGGGAAAGACCCACGCACCCCACTCATCCTAACACACAGCAACATTTAAGACTTCATGTCAAAGGCCTCATCCATATCCCTTATATCCTTCCCTTCCCTCCCTAGCATCTTAGAAACATTCAAAATTCAAATTCTTTGATGAGATTCCCTTTCCATTTTCCCTGCCAGTCAACCAGCCGTGCAGCTGAAACGCATCAGAGACACTTTGGGCTCTGTTCCAATAGGGAGTCTTTTTAAAATGAGAATGGGACGGCTCTACAGATTCTAATGAAATGAAGTGTCATGCATAGCAAATCCGTTCTGCTCTTTTATTCAACTAATGGCTTCAATGACACCTGTAGGACAGAGGTAAGGGTACAGAAGGGAGGATGCGAGAGGACGGTCACCACGCTAAGGAGAGATGACAGGAGCTTGACGCGGATCAATGGTCGCTCCTTAAGGTAAAACAAGGGGATGACCGGAGCGGTCACTGTCACAGATCCCCACGCATTGGACCGTAAAGGTTGGCGGCCATTTTGGAGACATGAATTTGTGGTTGTGGTTTGATAGCTGGAGAAGTATGAACGGTTTTATCTGCATGTGCCATTAGGTATCAGACTAGTCCACTGTAGTATTAGGATCTCTGTCAGTCTGGCTTACAGTATCAGGTTAACGTTATGCCCAAACGTTTTTTGACAAATCTACCTGGCAGATGTTTTGGTCTTATTCAATACTCAATGTTTTCTTCCAGTTCATCCTTGGCCTGTTGGAACAAACCAAAGCCTTGCAGTAAGGACATGCTGTAGCTACGAGGAGGGTTACTCAGTCAGTCGGCCGGGTAGTAATGTCAGAGTGAGTCTACTCCTAATCCCTCCAGCTACAGTGACTCAACCACTAACTAACCTAACCTAGATCTCCTCACTCAGTCGCAGTGGGGCAGGGGGTTCAGTGTAGCAGCATGGAGTTCTGAAATAAAGACTATCTCTCTCTCTCTCTCTGGCTCGGTGAAGACTGCCTAAGGTGTGCTGCTGCAGTTAACGGACTGAATCATTGGTTGAGGAGTAGCTCGCTCTCTGCTTCCTGAAGTGCCTGGTGTGTGTGTGACAGTTTAGCCTCATATTTTCTAATCACACACAAATATACTCTCTCTCTCTGGGTCGAGGTGGTGCAGTGAAGGTGGTAAAGGTGTTTGCATACCCACAGCCCATGGGATGCGTATTATCAGGGTGAGTGATTGTCTGAGCCCAAGGCGTTTGTCATGCCCTCAACCTTGTGGAAAGTTAACACAGAGATAAGGCTCCTGAAGCTTTCGCACATCGATATACTAACAAACAAAGAGACATACAGAATGCACAAGCGCTAACACACACACTGACCATTACACAACAGACAACTAAGTGAAATTACAAAGTGACAATTACAAACATCAGAAGCCTTTTAAAACCTAAAATACACAACAAGTTTTACATTTCCTGCAATCCTGCAACCGGGTGATCAAATTAAGATCCTACATCTGTAAATCAGAAACTTTCACAATAAGACATTCACAATAATAATAAGACATTCACAATAAGTAACAATGCGGGAGAGAGGGAGAGAGGGAGAGAGAGAGAGAGAGAGGGAGAGAGGGAGAGAGGGGGAGAGAGGGAGAGAGGCCCGCAGGCATGGAGAGGGGGAGAGAGGGAGAGAGGGAGAGAGGGAGAGAGGGCCGCAGGCATGGAGAGGGAGAGAGAGGGAGAGAGGGAGAGAGGGAGAGAGGGAGAGAGGGCCGCAGACATGGAGAGGGGGAGAGAGGGAGAGAGGGCCGCAGGCATGGAGAGGGGGAGAGAGAGAGAGGGAGAGAGGGCCGCAGGCATGGAGAGGGGGAGAGAGGGAGAGAGGGAGAGAGGGCCGCAGGCATGGAGAGGGGGAGAGAGGGAGAGAGGGAGGGAGAGAGGGAGAGAGGGCCGCAGTGTGTGTGTGTGTGTGTGTGTGTGTGTGTGTGTGTGTGTGTGTGTGTGTGTGTGTGTGTGTGTGTGTGTGTGTGTGTGTGTGTGTGTGTGTGTGTGTGTGTGTGTGTGTGTTTATATCTGGTGTGTGTGTACATGTTTTAACTTATTTACGACAGGACCAGTTCAAGTGATACAAAATGTTTTGAAACATATAACAGATATGTTAGATTCAACATATTGCTATTTGACAAGTATGTCATGCATATGAATATACTTAATATTTACCTGTCAAAAGTTTGGACACCCCTCATTCAAGGATTTTTCTTCATTTTTACTATTTTCTACATTGTAGAATAATACTGAAGACATCAAATCTATGAAATAACACATATGGAATCATATGTAGCCACCCTTTGCCTTTAGATATTACTGCACGGTCGGAACTAGAAGCACAAGCATTTCGCTACACTCGCATTGACATCTGCTAACCATGTGTATGTGACAAATAAAATGTGATTTGATTTGATGACAGCTTTGCACACTATTGCCATTCTCTCAACCAGCTAAATGAGGAATACTTTTCCAACCATCTTGAAGGCGTTCTCACATACGCTAAGCACTTGTTGGTGGCTTTTCCTTCACCCTGCGGTCCCACTCATCCCAAACCATCTCAATTGGGTTGAGGTCAGGTCATCTGATGCAGCACTCCTGCAATCTCCTTCTAAGTCAAGTAACCCTTATACAGCCTGGAGGTGTGTTTTGGGTCATTGTCCAGTTGAAAAACAAATGATAGTCCCACTAAGCGCAAACCAGATGGGTTGGCGTATCGCTGCAGAATGCTGTGGCAGCCATGCTGGTTAAGTGTGCCTTGAATTCTAAATAAATCACAGACAGTGTCACCAGCAAAGCACACCCACACCATCACACATCCTCCTCCATGCTTCATGGTGGGAACCACACATGCAGAGATCATCTGTTCAAATTTGGACTCATCAGATGAAAAGGACAGATTTCCACCAGTCTAATGTCCATTGCTCGTGTTTCTTGGGCCAAGCAAGTCTCTTCTTCTCATTGGTGTCCTTTAGTAGTGGTTTCTTTGCAGCAATTCGACCATGAAGGCCTGATTCACACAGTCTCCTATGAACAGTCGATGTTGAGATGTGTCTGTTACTTGATCTCTGTGAAGCATTTATTTGGGCTGCAGTTTCTGAGGTGTTACAAGTCACACATGTTAATTGAAATGCATTCCAGGTGATTACCTCATGAAGCTGGTTAAGAGAATGCTAAGAGTGTGAAAAGCTGTCATCAAGGCAAAGGGTGGCTACTTTGAAGAATTTCAAATATAAAACAGATTTTGATTTGTTTAACACTTTTTTGGTTACTACATGATTCCATATGTGTTATTTCATAGTTTGTGTCTTCACTATTATTCTACAATGTAGAAAATAGTAAAAAATAATGAAAAACCCTTCAATCACTAGATGTTTCCAAACTTTTGACTGGTACTGTATATCAGATGTTTTCTATGTAATGCTGAAGAATAATATAAATCATTATTGAAGGAAACACCAATCCATGCTGACTAACATACTGGGAATGGAGCAAAGTGCTGGTTTTATTGATCACTCCCTTTGAAGCTGATGGTCGCCATGAATTATTAAAACGGTGTCGTTTAGTGACATAAAGAGACTTGAATAAGACCACACAGCATTTAATAGATAGCTGTAGATAGATAGGCATATTTGCGGTGTTCCAGTGCCCCATTGTCCAGGCATGAATTTGTTGAATTAACCCTCCTCTCCTCATACAGTGTGTGTGTGTGTGTGTGTGTGTGTGTGTGTGTGTGTGTGTGTGTGTGTGTGTGTGTGTGTGTGTGTGTGTGTGTGTGTGTGTGTGTGTGTGTGTGTGTGTGTGTGTGTGTGTGTGTGTGTGTGTGCGCGTGCGTGCGTGTGTGTGTGTATTGCGGGGAACACAAGGAGCAGAGAAAAAGTGCATGTGTTCACTGTTGGCCCTTTCTCAGTCGGAGCCCTAGTCGTCTCCATTTTAATGACTTGGTTCATGTGATGATCCATAATTAAAGTTTGGATGTCTGCCGATCAAGACTGTCTGGGTTGAGGATTTTCCATTGGAACTCAGTCCCAACTCTGTAGGCCTTCTTCTCCAGGTGACACAGCCTATCTGTTAATCAGAGAGTGAATAAATGACAGAGTTAATCCTATAGTCATTACCACTTGGCACGCATTTGCGACGGGATTACGACCGCGCACTCCGATGTCCCCACTCACAACCGGCTATTTTCAGTAATCCTCCCATCCCATCCCTCCCGCTATCCATCCCTCCCGCTATCCATCCATCCATCCTCCACTTTTCTCTGGAATTTCCTCCATCCTTCCCTCCTCCAATTACTCCTCCTTCTCTGTGGCAATTTCTTATCTTTTTCTTCTTCTCTCCATTAATAATCCTCCCTCCTTTTCTCTGGCACTTTCTTCTTTTCTCTTCTTCTTCTCTCCATTGTGTTTTTGCTGATATTAGAGATGTCTGGTGGCCAACCCGTTCTAGAGAAAATGGCTCCTGATGAAAGGATGCAACAAAAGCGAGGAAAGAGATCAATGTAATTGCCGTGGCAACAAAAGAAGGGTTTATGTTGCGCAATAATTACATCTGGAACGCCTAGGAACATAACTAAGCGATTTACATTTCATTTTCATTGCTAAATTGCGGAGAGAGACACAGCCACAATACTTGAGTACACAAAGGATATGTGGAGATTGGATTTTTTTCTCTCGTTACAATCACGGCAATCATCGTCAGGTTATTTGGTTTGTACATCGAGAAACAGAAACAGTGATGTTGTGGTTGATCACGATGGTAAAGTCATTAGAGCTGTATGAAAGATTGTAATGTGTTATTAGCATGGACTCAGATGACCCTCCTGTCTCATTTAGACAGGATGATGACCCTCCTGTGTCTCATAAAGACAGGATGATGACCCTCCTGTGTCTCATAAAGACAGGATGATGACCCTCCTGTGTCTCATAAAGACAGGATGATGACCCTCCTGTGTCTCATAAAGACAGGATGATGACCCTCCTGTGTCTCATGAAGACAGGATGATGACCCTCCTGTGTCTCATTAAGACAGGATGATGACCCTCCTGTGTCTCATAAAGACAGGATGATGACCCTCCTGTGTCTCATAAAGACAGGATGATGACCCTCCTGTGTCTCATAAAGACAGGATGATGACCCTCCTGTGTTTCATTAAGACAGGATGATGACCCTCCTGTGTCTCATTAAGACAGGATGATGACCCTCCTGTGTCTCATAAAGACAGGATGATGACCCTCCTGTGTCTCATAAAGACAGGATGATGACCCTCCTGTGTCTCATTAAGACAGGATGATAAAGACAGGATGATGACCCTCCTGTGTCTCATTAAGACAGGATGATGACCCTCCTGTGTCTCATAAAGACAGGATGATGACCCTCCTGTGTCTCATAAAGACAGGATGATGACCCTCCTGTGTCCATTAAGACAGGATGATGACCCTCTGTGTCTCATAAAGACAGGATGATGACCCTCCTGTGTCTCATAAAGACAGGATGATGACCCTCCTGTGTCTCATAAAGACAGGATGATGACCCTCCTGTGATGACCCTCCTGTAAGTCTCATAAAGACAGGATGATGACCCTCCTGTGTCTCATAAAGACAGGATGATGACCCTCCTGTGTCTCATTAAGACAGGATGATGACCCTCCTGTGTCTCATTAAGACAGGATGATGACCCTCCTGTGTCTCATAAAGACAGGATGATGACCCTCCTGTGTCTCATAAAGACAGGATGATGACCCTCCTGTGTCTCATAAAGACAGGATGATGACCCTCCTGTGTTTCATTAAGACAGGATGATGACCCTCCTGTGTCTCATTAAGACAGGATGATGACCCTCCTGTGTCTCATAAAGACAGGATGATGACCCTCCTGTGTCTCATAAAGACAGGATGATGACCCTCCTGTGTCTCATAAAGACAGGATGATGACCCTCCTGTGTCTCATAAAGACAGGATGATGACCCTCCAGTGTCTCATTAAGACAGGATGATGACACTCCTGTGTCTCATAAAGACAGGATGATGACCCTCCTGTGTCTCATTAAGACAGGATGATGACCCTTCTGTGTCTCATAAAGACAGGATGATGACCTTCCTGTGTCTCATAAAGACAGGATGATGACCCTCCTGTGTCTCATAAAGACAGGATGATGACCCTCCCTGTGTCTCATAAAGACAGGATGATGACCCTCCGTGTCTCATAAAGACAGGATGATGACCCTCCTGTGTCTCATAAAGACAGGATGATGACCCTCCTGTGTCTCATTAAGACAGGATGATGACCCTCCTGTGTCTCATAAAGACAGGATGATGACCCTCCTGTGTCTCATAAAGACAGGATGATGACCCTCCTGTGTCTCATAAAAAGACAGGATGATGACCCTCCTGTGTCTCATAAAGACAGGATGATGACCCTCCTGTGTCTCATAAAGACAGGATGATGACCCTCCTGTGTCTCATAAAGATAGGATGATGACCCTCCCGCGTCTCATAAAGACAGGATGATGACCCTCCCATGTCTCATGAAGACAGGATAAGTAACAAGACATCATTGTATAATTTGTTAATTTGACCCAATCTGCTGAAATCACACTGTGAATGTGTTAGACTATAGAATTGCATTGGGGGCATACTTACTTCACTGTACAGCTGCACCTATGGATTGTGGATCAATGACATGGGGTATCAGTTTACTCAGTGACATCCAGAGAACAGTAACGTTGTTTTTCTTATTGCGGGACTCTGAAACCACTGTGAATTGAGCCACATTTATTGTAGCAGTCAACTTACTGAACACTATTCCAGAGGAAAAACAATACAAGGTGGATGTTTTGGAGCCTGATAACTCTGAGGAGGACTTTGGGGGAAAAGGCACTTGGGTATTGAGTAGACTGATACCCCATTGATCCCCAATCCTTAGGTAAAGCTGTACAGTGCAATATGAATGTCAATACACACAATAGGCTGACTGGGGAGGTGATTTCACACAGTCAAAGTCCCGCAATAAGATCTAAGACTCTAATATTTGCGTAAACTCTTCACAGTTGTGTTCTCTGGGTGTCATCGAGTACTTTTACACATTTTCATTGCTCCACATTCCAACCTTGTTTTACACGATCTAGTCAATATATGGCGTGATTCCACCAACTATAACCTTCCAAATCACTTTCAATTGTGGACATTTATTTTGAAGGCAAAATTAAAATTCCACTATTGCGCCTAATCATCATTATGGCTAGCTTCACAACACATGACCCGGTCCGGTCGAGCCTTACTAGCCAGATGAAGCTAACTGGCTGCTTATAACGTTAACATTGGGCAACAGGGTTAAGTAGCTGGCTAGCTATTTATTTTCATGAACTGAAGTTCAATTTCAATAGGCAAATAACAAGTGGCAACCTAGCTAATACTTACTCACAACGATTCCTAAATCATTGCAAAGAATAATGAAAATGACTGCAGTTTCTACTAGTCATTGTTTTCAGGCGGGTTGTATTGATGCTAGCTAGGTAACGTAAACTCACCCCATTCTGTACAAATGTGCGCAACCGCGACATGCAAACGAGGCTGCAAAGAAAACGAATGGGACTGTAGCGACTGTGTTGACTTCAAAATCGGGGGTGTGAACTAGGTTTCTATTCAAGCGTTGATCGACATGGTAATGGCTCTATAGTATTGGAGAAATGTTGAAAAAAACGGACCCTCCGTTACATCGTGACGTGTCATGTCGTAACGTACAGCATGCGTAACACAACTATTTCTGTCTTACAATCTCTCTCCACCAGGTGTAGCACTTCTCTCATCGTTTAAAAACAAGAAATGGACAGGAGTAAGGGGGATACCTAGTCATATATTGCATCGTCACAGCAAGCGATCACGACACTCAAAAAAACGAACATTCAAATAGGTATGTAATCACACATTATATAAACTCTTTATAGTGTTTTATTTACATTTTAGAGGCGATAAGGTGATACGTTGGACAGATCGAGTGAAAAAAAGCTATTTTCCCACACAACATATCTCCTTCTCACTATCACGCATTAGTTTCGCTTCCCCACCCGCCATTTTTAAAACGACCTGACGGGACTCATTGCCGTCTTGAATATTGCAGAAACAGGCAGAGTCATGTCATTTATTTTGTTGGAAGGGGGAGAAAGTGTGCTTTACAATGGTATTGACATTACAGTTGATCTGGAAGTATTACGTTTTTGGGGCTCTAAAATACGGTCAATTGTACGGACCAAGGCGATGTACAAAAGTGAGTGAGTTTACTTTACCAAGCTAAAGCTACATACCACTGAAGTTGAGAACAAATAATAATGCCTTTTCCTGACATGGTATTGTAAACACATCGTTCGTGGCCGGTGTGCGCTTGTTTTCAGACTTTTTTTGTACAGCTATGACAGTGCTACTGATAGTAGTGTTGGTGCTTGGCTTGTACATTCAAATCCAGCACACAACATTCTATAATAGAACTGTGTTACTTGACGTGTCAAATGAACAGCTTATTTAATGCGTCAAATAGTGTTATTTGACATGTATCTTTTTTGACACGCAAAGACCCAAACGGGGTTTCATATCAGACCCCTTTTTCCACATTATTCTCAAATTAATTAAATAAAATGTGATATTTCCATTTTTTATTTTTTAAATATTTTTTTTGCTTTGTCATTATGGGGTATTGTGTGTAGATTGATGAGGGGAAACAAACTATTTAATCAATTTTAGAATTTGTCTGTAACGTATCAAAGTGTGGAAAAAAGTCAAGGGGTCTGTATACTTTCCGAATGCACTGTAGGTGTGCAATAGATTACAAAAGAGTAACACAAATGTGTGGGAAAAAACAGCCCCCTGTGAGTAGAACACACTTTATAGAAAAGGTTTTATGTCTAGTTTCTCATTTAAACCTCTTGGAGACAGAGTGTTGAGGAAATATATCCAAAAGGGGGGGCCGACATTGACAATTTCCTCCTGAGATGAAAGTCCTTTTGGATACATTTCCTCAACACTCTTTCTCCAAGAGGTCCTGCAACGAGTAACTAGAAAACCTTTTCTATAAAATGTGTTCTACTCACAGGGGGCTGTTTCTAATAATACTGTAAACAAAATGATTGACACATTTGTCTTACCCTTTTTGAATATATTGCACACATATGGATAAAATATGCACACACTTGACATGGATAAAAACAACGGAAAACAATGGAATTGCCATGGAAACGTGTGGGGGAAAAGGCCATGGTGTAAAGATCCCAAGTCTCTTCATTGCTCCCCAGCAAAATTAGCCTACATTTAGTCTATTGGTTATATGTGTATTTCACACTATATTGAGGTCAGAATTGTTGTATAATGCTTGTAGGAATGTCAACCCCAACACATGTTCATGTCATCGTCACCAAGCAACTGCATTTCATTTAAAAACTACTTTGCCTACCACCACTGACTTCTCTATGCTAGCTATACTAACCAGTTTGTACGAACAGGAGTTAGCATTTAGCAGTCACTTCTAAACCTGAAAAGGGACACCGTCTACATGTTATGCACTGTAAACAGCCAAATATATCCAAATTGTTTAAGTAACCACATTGTGGGCCTGTTACAATACATCAATCATGACGGATTTGACGAATATCCACTTCGTTAGGACAGATTTGTTGAAACGTCTGTATTGCATGGATCAATTCATGTTTTTCCATATATATGTCTACTCTGTAATATGTATTGTTATGTTAATGTATTATTTGTATTCAACTGACCGGATGTACATGCCTCTAGAGCTTATTTCAGTAGGTGTGTTTCACAGTGGTGCATGACCGGACGAAGATCCAACTCGGATCCAAACGTTGTCGTTATTGTGCTTCTGATTAGTTACCATGGGAGCATACCAGAGTTGCGGACATTCCTTTTTTCTTTCATTAATTATAATCCATATAATTATTCACATTTCCTGTTGCTGCAGGATTATTTTCCTGCTGTAGCAAACTGGCTCAAATTAAGATCCTACACCTGTACAGTTTAGAGCGGAGGAGTATTCCTCGTGAAGGATTCTAACTGTCGGCAGAAAACTCCTGGTAGTTCTTTACTCTCTCCTCCTCATTTGCCCTCCTCTGTCAATCAGCTCTGCTCTCAACAAGAAGAGCTGAGGTGGAAGATATCGATCTAAACACACACTCACACTCACACCCAACCCATTCCCTGTCTATCTATCCAGGGGGCACCTTTTACAGAAAACCCACCCCATTCCCTGTCTATCTATCCAGGGGGCACCTTTTACTGAACACCCACGCTCTCACTCAGTCGTAAGAATATACACAAACCCTTCCATTCCTCACTTCTTTAAAAAAAAACTCTGCTCTTTCACTTTACTGCTTTTCACAGGAAGCAGCGAATCACACAGTGGCTAACGCTAGTGGATTTGCCTTGTCACCACCTCGAACCCACTCCGGCCTTTACCTTCAAATCCACTTCAATCACCGTCCACAACACATTGACAGAGAACGAGAGACAGAGACTTGTACACAAACTGTCTGGGCCGGTCGACAAACCCCTGTTTTCTCCTTCAATAACCCTTGTATTATCCCACTGCCAACAGGGGCCTTGTCCGCAGTTCATCACAACACAAAATTCAATGGGGGAAAGATAAGGGGGAGGGGAGACAGAGTATGCTAAACACTAAATATTTGAAAGCAGCGTGTGGCTACAGCCTGTCCTCGTAAAGCTACCTACAGGGGACTAGCTGCAAGTGACCTAGACTGTGTCCCCACAACACACAACGTCCCCATAATACACAGTGTCCTTCTGGGGAACAGCAGGAATCCATCTGTACATGCATTTACATTCCTTAGCCTATTGAGGTGCTAGCGTGAAGCCTGTGCCAGCCTATTGAGGTGCTAGCATGAAGCCTGTGCTAGCCTATTGAGGTGCTATCGTGAAGCCTGTGCTAGTCTATTGAGGTGCTCGCGTGAAGCCTGTGCCAGCCTATTGAGGTGCTAGCGTGAAGCCTGTGCTAGCCTAGTGAGGTGCTAGCGTGAAGCCTGTGCTAGCCTATTGAGGTGCTAGTGTGAAGCCTGTGCCAGCCTATTGAGGTGCTAGCGTGAAGCCTGTGCTAGCCTAGTGAGGTGCTAGCGTGAAGCCTGTGCTAGCCTATTGAGGTGCTAGTGTGAAGCCTGTGCCAGCCTATTGAGGTGCTAGTGTGAATCCTATGCAATCATATTGAGGTGCTAGCGTGAAGCCTGTGCTAGCCTATTGAGGTGCTAGCGTGAATCCTGTGCCAGCCTATTGAGGTGCTAGTGTGAATCCTATGCAATCATATTGAGGTGCTAGCGTGAAGCCTGTGCTAGCCTATTGAGGTGCTAGCGTGAATCCTGTGCCAGCCTATTGAGGTGCTAGTGTGAATCCTATGCAATCATATTGAGGTGCTAGCGTGAAGCCTGTGCTAGCCTATTGAGGTGCTAGCGTGAAGCCTGTGCCAGCCTATTGAGGTGCTAGTGTGAATCCTATGCAATCATATTGAGGTGCTAGCGTGAAGCCTGTGCTAGCCTATTGAGGTGCTAGCGTGAAGCCTGTGCTAGCCTATTGAGGTGCTAGTGTGAATCCTATGCAATCATATTGAGGTGCTAGCGTAAAGCCTGTGCTAGCCTATTGATGTGCTAGCGTGAAGCCTGAGCCAGCCTATTGAGGTGCTAGCGTGAAGCCTGTGCTAGCCTATTGAGGTGCTAGCGTAAAGCCTGTGCTAGCCTAGTGAGGTGCTAGCGTGAAGCCTGTGCTAGCCTATTGAGGTGCTAGTGTGAAGCCTGTGCCAGCCTATTGAGGTGCTAGCGTGAAGCCTGTGCTAGCCTAGTGAGGTGCTAGCGTGAAGCCTGTGCTAGCCTATTGAGGTGCTAGCGTGAAGCCTGTGCCAGCCTATTGAGGTGCTAGTGTGAATCCTATGCAATCATATTGAGGTGCTAGCGTGAAGCCTGTGCTAGCCTATTGAGGTGCTAGCGTGAATCCTGTGCCAGCCTATTGAGGTGCTAGTGTGAATCCTATGCAATCATATTGAGGTGCTAGCGTGAAGCCTGTGCTAGCCTATTGAGGTGCTAGCGTGAAGCCTGTGCTAGCCTATTGAGGTGCTAGCGTGAAGCCTGTGCCAGCCTATTGAGGTGCTAGTGTGAATCCTATGCAATCATATTGAGGTGCTAGCGTGAAGCCTGTGCTAGCCTATTGAGGTGCTAGCGTGAAGCCTGTGCTAGCCTATTGAGGTGCTAGTGTGAATCCTATGCAATCATATTGAGGTGCTAGTGTGAAGCCTGTGCCAGCCTATTGAGGTGCTAGCGTGAAGCCTGTGCCAGCCTATTGAGGTGCTAGCGTGAAGCCTGTGCTAGCCTATTGAGGTGCTAGCGTAAAGCCTGTGCCAGCCTATTGAGGTGCTAGCGTGAAGCCTGTGCTAGCCTATTGAGGTGCTAGCGTAAAGCCTGTGCCAGCCTATTGAGGTGCTAGCGTGAAGCCTGTGCCAGCCTATTGAGGTGCTAGCGTAAAGCCTGTGCTAGCCTATTGAGGTGCTAGCGTAAAGCCTGAGCCAGCCTATTGAGGTGCTAGCGTAAAGCCTGTGCTAGCCTATTGAGGTGCTAGCGTGAAGCCTGAGCCAGCCTATTGAGGTGCTAGCGTAAAGCCTGTGCTAGCCTATTGAGGTGCTAGCGTGAAGCCTGAGCCAGCCTATTGAGGTGCTAGCGTAAAGCCTGAGCCAGCCTATTGAGGTGCTAGCGTAAAGCCTGTGCTAGCCTATTGAGGTGCTAGCGTAAAGCCTGTGCTAGCCTATTGAGGTGCTAGCGTGAAGCCTGAGCCAGCCTATTGAGGTGCTAGCGTGAAGCCTGAGACAGCCTATTGAGGTGCTAGCGTAAAGCCTGAGCCAGCCTATTGAGGTGCTAGCGTAAAGCCTGTGCTAGCCTATTGAGGTGCTAGCGTAAAGCCTGTGCTAGCCTATTGAGGTGCTAGCGTGAAGCCTGAGCCAGCCTATTGAGGTGCTAGCGTGAAGCCTGTGCTAGCCTAGTGAGGTGCTAGCGTGAAGCCTGTGCTAGCCTATTGAGGTGCTAGTGTGAAGCCTGTGCCAGCCTATTGAGGTGCTAGTGTGAATCTTATGCAATCATATTGAGGTGCTAGCGTGAAGCCTGTGCTAGCCTATTGAGGTGCTAGCGTGAATCCTGTGCCAGCCTATTGAGGTGCTAGTGTGAATCCTATGCAATCATATTGAGGTGCTAGCGTGAAGCCTGTGCTAGCCTATTGAGGTGCTAGCGTGAAGCCTGTGCCAGCCTATTGAGGTGCTAGTGTGAATCCTATGCAATCATATTGAGGTGCTAGCGTGAAGCCTGTGCTAGCCTATTGAGGTGCTAGCGTGAAGCCTGTGCTAGCCTATTGAGGTGCTAGTGTGAATCCTATGCAATCATATTGAGGTGCTAGCGTGAAGCCTGTGCCAGCCTATTGAGGTGCTAGCGTGAAGCCTGTGCCAGCCTATTGAGGTGCTAGCGTGAAGCCTGTGCTAGCCTATTGAGGTGCTAGCGTAAAGCCTGTGCTAGCCTATTGAGGTGCTAGCGTAAAGCCTGTGCTAGCCTATTGAGGTGCTAGCGTGAAGCCTGAGCCAGCCTATTGAGGTGCTAGCGTAAAGCCTGAGCCAGCCTATTGAGGTGCTAGCGTAAAGCCTGTGCTAGCCTATTGAGGTGCTAGCGTAAAGCCTGTGCTAGCCTATTGAGGTGCTAGCGTGAAGCCTGAGCCAGCCTATTGAGGTGCTAGCGTGAAGCCTGAGCCAGCCTATTGAGGTGCTAGCGTAAAGCCTGAGCCAGCCTATTGAGGTGCTAGCGTAAAGCCTGTGCTAGCCTATTGAGGTGCTAGCGTAAAGCCTGTGCTAGCCTATTGAGGTGCTAGCGTGAAGCCTGAGCCAGCCTATTGAGGTGCTAGCGTGAAGCCTGTGCTAGCCTAGTGAGGTGCTAGCGTGAAGCCTGTGCTAGCCTATTGAGGTGCTAGTGTGAAGCCTGTGCCAGCCTATTGAGGTGCTAGTGTGAATCTTATGCAATCATATTGAGGTGCTAGCGTGAAGCCTGTGCTAGCCTATTGAGGTGCTAGTGTGAATCCTGTGCCAGCCTATTGAGGTGCTAGTGTGAATCCTATGCAATCATATTGAGGTGCTAGCGTGAAGCCTGTGCTAGCCTATTGAGGTGCTAGCGTGAAGCCTGTGCCAGCCTATTGAGGTGCTAGTGTGAATCCTATGCAATCATATTGAGGTGCTAGCGTGAAGCCTGTGCTAGCCTATTGAGGTGCTAGCGTGAAGCCTGTGCTAGCCTATTGAGGTGCTAGTGTGAATCCTATGCAATCATATTGAGGTGCTAGTGTGAAGCCTGTGCCAGCCTATTGAGGTGCTAGCGTGAAGCCTGTGCCAGCCTATTGAGGTGCTAGCGTGATGCCTGTGCTAGCCTATTGAGGTGCTAGCGTAAAGCCTGTGCCAGCCTATTGAGGTGCTAGCGTGAAGCCTGTGCCAGCCTATTGAGGTGCTAGCGTAAAGCCTGTGCTAGCCTATTGAGGTGCTAGCGTAAAGCCTGTGCTAGCCTATTGAGGTGCTAGCGTGAAGCCTGAGACAGCCTATTGAGGTGCTAGCGTGAAGCCTGTGCTAGCCTATTGAGGTGCTAGCGTGAAGCCTGAGCCAGCCTATTGAGGTGCTAGCGTAAAGCCTGAGCCAGCCTATTGAGGTGCTAGCGTAAAGCCTGTGCTAGCCTATTGAGGTGCTAGCGTAAAGCCTGTGCTAGCCTATTGAGGTGCTAGCGTGAAGCCTGAGCCAGCCTATTGAGGTGCTAGCGTGAAGCCTGAGCCAGCCTATTGAGGTGCTAGCGTAAACCCTGAGCCAGCCTATTGAGGTGCTAGCGTAAAGCCTGTGCTAGCCTATTGAGGTGCTAGCGTAAAGCCTGTGCTAGCCTATTGAGGTGCTAGCGTAAAGCCTGTGCTAGCCTATTGAGGTGCTAGCGTGAAGCCTGAGCCAGCCTATTGAGGTGCTAGCGGGAAGCCTGTGCTAGCCTATTGAGGTGCTAGCATAAAGCCTGTGCTAGCCTATTGAGGTGCTAGCGTAAAGCCTGTGCTAGCCTATTGAGGTGCTAGCGTGAAGCCTGAGCCAGCCTATTGAGGTGCTAGCGTAAAGCCTGAGCCAGCCTATTGAGGTGCTAGCGTGAAGCCTGAGCCAGCCTATTGAGGTGCTAGCATAAAGCCTGTGCTAGCCTATTGAGGTGCTAGCGTGAAGCCTGTGCTAGCCTATTGAGGTGCTAGCGTGAAGCCTGAGCCAGCCTATTGAGGTGCTAGCATAAAGCCTGTGCTAGCCTATTGAGGTGCTAGCGTAAAGCCTGTGCCAGCCTATTGAGGTGCTAGCGTGAAGCCTGTGCCAGCCTATTGAGGTGCTAGCGTAAAGCCTGTGCTAGCCTATTGAGGTGCTAGCGTAAAGCCTGTGCTAGCCTATTGAGGTGCTAGCGTGAAGCCTGAGCCAGCCTATTGAGGTGCTAGCGTGAAGCCTGTGCTAGCCTATTGAGGTGCTAGCGTAAAGCCTGTGCCAGCCTATTGAGGTGCTAGCGTGAAGCCTGTGCCAGCCTATTGAGGTGCTAGCGTAAAGCCTGTGCTAGCCTATTGAGGTGCTAGCGTAAAGCCTGTGCTAGCCTATTGAGGTGCTAGCGTGAAGCCTGTGCCAGCCTATTGAGGTGCTAGCGTGAAGCCTGTGCTAGCCTATTGAGGTGCTAGCGTAAAGCCTGTGCCAGCCTATTGAGGTGCTAGCGTGAAGCCTGTGCCAGCCTATTGAGGTGCTAGCGTAAAGCCTGTGCTAGCCTATTGAGGTGCTAGCGTAAAGCCTGTGCTAGCCTATTGAGGTGCTAGCGTGAAGCCTGAGCCAGCCTATTGAGGTGCTAGCGTGAAGCCTGTGCTAGCCTATTGAGGTGCTAGCGTGAAGCCTGAGCCAGCCTATTGAGGTGCTAGCGTAAAGCCTGAGCCAGCCTATTGAGGTGCTAGCGTAAAGCCTGTGCTAGCCTATTGAGGTGCTAGCGTAAAGCCTGTGCTAGCCTATTGAGGTGCTAGCGTGAAGCCTGAGCCAGCCTATTGAGGTGCTAGCGTGAAGCCTGAGCCAGCCTATTGAGGTGCTAGCGTAAACCCTGAGCCAGCCTATTGAGGTGCTAGCGTAAAGCCTGTGCTAGCCTATTGAGGTGCTAGCGTAAAGCCTGTGCTAGCCTATTGAGGTGCTAGCGTAAAGCCTGTGCTAGCCTATTGAGGTGCTAGCGTGAAGCCTGAGCCAGCCTATTGAGGTGCTAGCGGGAAGCCTGTGCTAGCCTATTGAGGTGCTAGCATAAAGCCTGTGCTAGCCTATTGAGGTGCTAGCGTAAAGCCTGTGCTAGCCTATTGAGGTGCTAGCGTGAAGCCTGAGCCAGCCTATTGAGGTGCTAGCGTAAAGCCTGAGCCAGCCTATTGAGGTGCTAGCGTGAAGCCTGAGCCAGCCTATTGAGGTGCTAGCATAAAGCCTGTGCTAGCCTATTGAGGTGCTAGCGTGAAGCCTGTGCTAGCCTATTGAGGTGCTAGCGTGAAGCCTGAGCCAGCCTATTGAGGTGCTAGCATAAAGCCTGTGCTAGCCTATTGAGGTGCTAGCGTGAAGCCTGAGCCAGCCTATTGAGGTGCTAGCGTGAAGCCTGTGCTAGCCTATTGAGGTGCTAGCGTGAAGCCTGTGCTAGCCTATTGTAAGAGGCTGTGTCTTTTCATTCAGTCTCTCTGCCTCAATCTTATTCTTGCCAAGATAATGGGAACAGGCAGGACATCCTTAGCGGTAGGGCAAGTGAGAAGGTCGGAGGGGCAAAGTCGTTTGTCATACATCCAACTCCACTTTAAAAAAAAAAATTCAGCCAACAGCGTCACCCGTCGAAGCAACATAGTGTCTGTGGGGTAATTGAACGTGGGGACGGCGAGCAGGTTGAAAAGAAAGATTAGATATAACGAGGAAAGAAAATAATCTGTCTGCACAATTAAAGCTTTAATTAAACCAGGCAAGGAAAAACGGTAGCCAAGGAAACCGAGGAAGGACCGGCAGCCAATGAATGCAAAGGTTGTCGTCGTGGTTGGAAAAAATGCAAACAACAACTGCTTCGACCACGCCGGCAGCCGACGGTGGCAACTCCCGATGGGTCCAAGGGGGATTGGCAGGGGGTGTAAACTTGGCCACGTCTTTGGGGAATCATAGTTTGGAACTGATAAGAAGATCCAGACTTTTTCAGATCACCATATCTCATCATCAGAGATCTTTTCTTTAATGCTAACCTTGGTGTTTTCAACTGTCTATCATGGGTTGTGATAATGTGTTGGAATGAACTTTATTGATTACAGCTCTGATCTTATACTCATATATATGTAGAGCTGCAAATGCATCTTTATTTGTTTTGTTTTTGTTTGTTGTCGGGTATTAGACATAGCCATTGAATATTCATTCAGGCTAGCGAGCCAAGAGTGAATCATGTGTTAACCCTGGCGTCTGGCAAGATCTTTTTCAGTCAATGGCAGGCGGCCATTTCATGGTCAAGTGTGGTCAACCATTTTGTACACAGAGACAAGGTGGGGTTGAGGGGAGTGTAATCACTAGCTAAACCACACGCGGAGGGAATTCTATCAGTGGGTCATATGACTTACAACATATTTCATTTATGATCACAATGGAGAGAGAGAGAGAGAGAGAGAGAGAGAGAGAGAGAGAGAGAGAGAGAGAGAGAGAGAGAGAGAGAGAGAGAGAGAGAGAGAGAGAGAGAGACGTCACTTTGTTTATTATCTACTTCACTTGCTTTGGCAACATTAACATATGTTTCCATTGCCAGTAAAGCTTTTAAATTTAATTTAATTGAATTGAGAGAGAAAGAGAGAGAGAGAGAGATTTTTAAAAATAATTTAGTATATTTGAGTTTAACCACAATATTTGTTATATTTTTTGTTCTGTCTTTTCTGGTAGATTAAACTGAAATGTATATGGCTTGTTTAAAAAATTGTGATATTTTGGAGATTATTTTATTTTCAAATAACCAAATGTGAGAGGTTGCAATCTGAATATAAGGCCATTCTTGAACATGGGGTGAGACGTTTTTACTAATCTGCTTGAAAACCAGTTTGGATTTAACGATAACTTTTGTATGACTGATGCCTTTAGTGAGAGGTCTAATGCTTTAATATTTAATCATTTCTGCCCTCTGAATTCATATTCATTACATAAATAGGCCAGTTTAATTTTGTATGGCCAGCTAAACAACACACAGAGGGGGTTCCATCAGTGGTTCATATGACTGACAACATGTTTAATTTATGATCACAATAGAGAGAGACAGAGAGAGAGAGAGAGAGAGAGAGAGAGAGAGAGAGAGAGAGAGAGAGAGAGAGCAGAGAGAGAGACAGAGAGAGAGAGAGCTAGAGAGAGAGAGCTAGAGAGAGAGAGAGCTAGGGAGAGAGAGCTAGGGAGAGAGAGAGAGAGAGAGAGCTAGAGAGAGAGAGAGAGAGAAAGAAAAAGAGAGAGAAAGAAAAAGAGAGAGAAGCACTCTGAGTTTCAGCCCATCGTCCAAGATCTTTGTTGGCATGGCACCTAATGATTTCTAGCCACACACTCTTTCTCACTACTCCAACTCTTAGTACATGTGCTTGACCGAGCCACTTAGAGGCTCTCTCCTAAGTCTTTATGACGTGTGCCCTTGTAAACTTCACCGCACACATTTCTCCAGAGAGAAGAGTTGACGCTTTATTTAGAGTGTCCAAACCCAGGCGACTGAGAGGAGAGGAGCACTACTCACTCTAGTAGTCCAACTAATGGAAATAGCTTCATCATCAGACCTGGGTTCAAATAGTATGTGTTTTCTTTCAGATAATTAGAGCATTTTATTGAGCCTGACTGGAGTCAGATGGGCAAGATTAGCACGTTTGGGACAATTCCATTGGTTAAAATAAATTAAAACTCAATATAAGCACAGCTAAAACATTTGAAAGAAAACAAGTACTGTTTGAACCAAGGTTTGTCTAGTAGTCGGCGGATCCATCTTCTGTGGAGGATCTTCCACAGCCCTAGCAGTTAGTTAGCTTGTGTGAAACCCTCAAAGGTCTAATATAGCTTTCTGGAATCTAATGTTGCATTATCCCTCTCCAACTGGCTGTGTATACATGGAAGGCTTCGAGGCATCAAGAAAGCTCCCCTTAGGGGGCAGCGTGCCAGAAGTGCCTTAGCTTGACCCTGCGTCAACAATTTGCATGGATCAGAATTGAATCCATCTGAGTGTGGTGCAATGTCAGGGTGAAACTCCCTCACAAAAATAAATAACTCATTAATATAGTGACATCCACACCTCACATTCAATTAAAATGCAAAGCACTGATTTGGATTTACACCCGAGGGCACACTGCAGATTCCACTTCATTATTAGTGCCTGGAAAAATACACCCCCCCCCATCTTTCTTTCTTGCTCCTCTCTTACCCCTCTCTCTTCTTCTCTCCCTCCTATCCTGTACAGTATGTTCATATTCATCATGACCCACTTTCTTTGTTTTGTACCCTCTAATGTATTTCTTCAACACGCAGGCAGACAAAACTAGACGATGAGAGAGAAAAAG